>NW_028250807.1:0-136334 GCF_964263255.1 Lissotriton vulgaris | reverse complement strand
TTTCTTTATTATTACGTGGGTGCCCCAATACCTACCAGGGGCACCTACAACTCCATTTTAGTTGGGGACAACAGGGAAATACCGCAGGTCCCCATTTTGCAGTGCACAGTGTGGGTTTAGCATTACGTATGATAATAAAATATGACTTTACTTTTGCAACAAAACTAGAAATTCACTGAAAAACAAAGGTTGAAGTAAAGTTATAGTGAGGTATTCAAGGAATATCTTACTTTGCATTTTAACCCCTTGCCTGCGGTCGGAATTCCGCTCCTGTGCGGCACATTCCGATCGCGGGCCTGGTCGTGACGGCACCCGGCCGTCATCAGCACACGAGCACTGTGTGCCATGACGGACGGGAGCCGTCACCAGCATGCAAGGGGTTAAAAAACCTTAAAAGTTCAGTGGAAAAAACACAGATAAAGGAATGCTATAGTTAGGTTAAAAATGTCAGTCAAAAAATATGGTCTAAAAAGAGCAAAGTCACTGAAATTCACTAGCTTTAGTTGTTAGAAATTGGGTTATTGGTTCACTGGGATGTGAGCCCTGGTCAAAGAGCAACCATAATTCTAGTCAAGGAAAGGCCCCAACAAACCCCAAATTAACATGTGCTCAACCCCCTGGTATCTTAGCACATAGTCGACAAGATTAACTTAGAGGCAATGTGTAAAGTACTTGTGCAACACTTCAAACAGTACAACATTGAAATTACCACATACAAATATTCCACACCAGGTTAGAAAAATAGCTCTGAATGTAATAAATTAAATAGGCCCAAAATGACAAAACTCCTTTCTTTAGAAATGGAGTTATGAATTTTTTTAAGACTTAAGTGAAAATTGTGCATAAATGTACAAAGCACTAGCTGTGGTTATCTGATCGCGCTGGACCAGGCCAAAGTTATATGTTCAAGCCAACCAAGATAGATCGCTTGCCAGATATGGAGACCCATCTATGTTCACTATACACAGTACCTTAACTTCTGGTTTGCACTCTGCATGGAATTGTTTTTTAAGACCTTGCACTGTCGGGCATCAGTTACGAGGAGGCGATGTGGAGAAGCGTTGTGGGGCTTGGTGTCTGTGCATCCATTCTGAGGAACTGTGTGGCGCGGCTTTGAAAACCTTTTCGTTGCTTTTTGCTAGTTATGAGGAGTTGTGTCGCAAAGCCTGTCAATGCCTTGCATTGGTTTGCGTCAGCTCCGATGAGCTGGCAGTGTTCCAGCGAGCCTTTGCGGGGCTTCGCACCTCTTAGAGTTGATTCCAATGAGGCTAGAACATGTGCAGCAAGGCCTTAGGGGGCTTTGCATCAGTTTTGATGAGGACCACAAACGGGCTTGGCGGGAGCACCTTGAGACCCAATTTCAAGGGTCCAGGACTGGGTCAGCAGGAAGACAGGACTCGCAGATGGCAGAGTTAGCTGCTCAATTCAAGAATGTTGGAAGCCTGTTATGTCTCTGAGGCTTCACATCAGGAGACTAGCGAACTAGCCTTAGACGTCACTCTGGGTTCAAAAGGTGCAGGCCCAGTCCTTCTCTTCCAGGCAAGAGGATATACTGTAGCAGGTCAGTACAACAAGGCGTCAGTCTTTTAGAACAGCAGTCTTTCAGAGCAACACTCCAGCAGAGTGGCAGTTCTTGTAGCAGCACAGCAGTAATTCTTCCTGGCAGAGTTTACACAAATCCAGAAGTGTACTAAAATTGTGGTGTCTGGGGTCATTCTTTTATATAGAGTTGTGCCTTTGAATTGGGTAGAAGCTTCTAGATGCATGACTTGTAAGTGCACAGATGACCTGCCTTGCCTGCTCTGGCTCCAGACTAACCAGACTCCTGATAACCAGCATAATGGCCAATGGAGCAGGAGCAGCCTTCAAATGCTCCCAAGGCTGGGAATTAAAATCTCCATAAATCCCCGGGATGCCCTGCCCACCAAAATCCCAACATCTGAGCTCGGGTCAGTGGATGCATGGAGTGGGCTACAAGTGGACCGTGGAGATGACAGGGGCCCACTGGCGGAATCGGGATCCTGCAGTGACAGAGCCAGAGCAGATTAGATTACTGCAACATCCTTCTGTTAGAGACTCAAATTTCTTCTGGATAGACTTCAGAGGATTCAGTCAACGGCAGCCAAGCTAGCCCTAGGTTGGCCTAGAAGGTCCTCCTCCTCTTCGGTCTTGGCAGAGCTGCACTGGCTCCCGTTGAGACAGAGAGTTTGGTTTAAGTCCCTTTGTCTAGTGTTTAAAGCCCTGCATGGGCTGGGGCCTGCTTCTATGCAGAGAAAGTTTGAGTGGTACGCTCCTGCTAGAAGCCTCCGCGCCTAATCGGTGAGACTGGTTAAGGTACCGAGGTTCAAGAACATTAAATCGTGTGGCAGAACCTTTGGTGTAGCAGCTGCTAAACTTTGGAATGAACTCCCATTGGAGCTGAGACAAGTCAGTGACCTCCTTCCTTTCAGAAGGAGACTAAAAACTTGGTTGTTCCCTAAAACCCTAAAACCTAGTTTGCAGTCTTTTTCTTGGGCACAGTTATATACTGCACTCTCGGTTTGCTAGCGCCAGGATGCCTGTTAGATGACAGAGCGCTCTACAAATAAATTAAATAAATAATAATTAAAAAAATGTAGGTGAGCCCATTTGCCCACCCCCTTTTAATTTTCCTTTAATTGCCATCCTCACCCAGCCAGGCCCCATGCCTTTGACCCCCACTGGACTCCAGTCCCTTTGGGTGTGCAATGGCAGGTGTTGCCCAAGACAGCCTCTAATGG
This sequence comes from Lissotriton vulgaris, assembly GCF_964263255.1. Classification (NCBI taxonomy): domain Eukaryota; kingdom Metazoa; phylum Chordata; class Amphibia; order Caudata; family Salamandridae; genus Lissotriton; species Lissotriton vulgaris. Next base: position 133,575 of record NW_028250807.1, on the reverse strand, counting down.
CATCCGGTGCCGACATTGCTGACTCCTAGGTGAGAGCGGTAGCATCCCCTCTCTCCACTACCACGTAGGGTCCAGTGACCTTAATAACTCCAGACAACTCGTATGGATGCTGTCATGAACCACATACATCCGGCTCCCACGGCTCCCACGAAAGCAGTTTGCCCCCTCAAGAAACCCACCCCTGTCCCGTGCAACCAGCACTCCAGAAATGTCAAGTGTAAGTGTGTATAAACTATGTATTTATTTTCATGTGATTATTCATTCACTTCGATTTTCACTGTATACTGTTATTGAAACCGTTTCTGGTAGTATTGGTCAAGCGCTGTTGTTTTGATTGTTAGGAGACTAAAGAGAACGATGTGCTTCTTTTCGAATTGTGCACTTGTAGGCGAGTAATGTTTTGTCAGCTGCATTACGGAGTTTTCAGGGACGCGAGCGCATGCAGTGTAAACGCACGCAGAAGAACGGTGCGAGCGCACGCGGTGAAAAGCGCACGCAGGGGGAAGGTGCGCGTTACGTCAGAAGACCCTGGGTGTGGCACAGCTATAAAAGGCCACACCCAATGCTGCTCGACGCTTTGCCTTTCACCATCGCCCAGCACAGGATCGTCTTGGAGAATCCTCGGAGCCTGCAGACACCAGCCAACGCCCTTAGGATTTCGAAGGTCTGCAACTCGGCATCGCGCACCTAAAGAGAAAAGACAAAAGCTAAGTGAAAACTTTCATTATTGTTTAACTCATCAGGCGCCCAACGCAAGCAAGCGACAAGAGGTTCAAAACTCGAACAAACTTACCTGGACTTTGTTTTGAAGATCCATTGTGAGAAACTTGAATAGAGACTTCCTGAATTGGACATTCTTTTGAACTTTAGGCTTTGAGAAGTATCAAGGCTAACTTTTGGGACACTAGTTCTGTTAGAGTGATTTGGTGCAAAACCTGTTTTGTTTATTATGTTATTTGTCTAGGAAGAAAGAGTGAAGGAAGACACAACTAAGAACAGAGAGAGTAAGTGGGGGGATAAAATAGTAAGGAATTGTAGTAAGGAATAGACAAACATAAGAAAGGAAGTAACTTATTCTTAACTGTTTATTTCTTCAGTGACAAGGTGATTCTCTGGCAACCCATCCCACTTCAACACAGCTCTACTCTACTTCACCCTTCACGACGACAACACGGACGTGACGCCTAGGCCTTACAGTCGCAGGTAGGCTTGCACATAATTTGCCTAGGGGAATCTATAAGGAAGAAAACTCTCGTGCTGTAGAATTGAGAATAGATATACAAAATTGAGATTACAAACAGCTTTCTTTATTGCCTCGCAGGTCGACAATTAAGGAAGCAGGTAGCGTCCACGATCCGGCCTACCTCCCTGATTTCTAAATGATTACCTCAGTGTAATATATAAACCACTAGGAATTGCCTAGAATTTGGGGAAGTTGGTCCATAACGTCTCTGCGGAATCCACCTACAAGCAACCTACAGGTAAGGGTGCTTGTAACCTTGACAGAAGGCAAAGCCCACGATATTTATTCCGCCCAGACGTTATGGATCCTTCCATTGCAAATTCTTTGCAAGACATGGCAAATCTGTTAACTGCAATTCAAGCTGATAACGCAGCCCTTCGTAGAGAGGTCACTGACATTCGAAGTAATATGCAATCTGTTCCATCCGGTCCTAGTACTTGGAATTTCTCCCCAACTCAGAAGTCTGTGTTGAAACCAGCGACTTTTCAGCCAGGGTTTCAAACCTTACATCCTGATTCTAGTTTATCTTCAACGCCAACTCAGATTCAAGTTGTAACTCCAGTACCTGTCCCCTTAGCACCTCCTGAAAGGTTTTATGGAGATAGTAATAAATTTTCTATATTTTTAAATCAATGCCATTTACATTTTATAGCAAAACCAGCAGCCTTTCCCGATGACTCCTCTAAAATAGCCTTTATTCTCTCGTATTTAGGAGGTGATGCAGCTTTATGGTCAGTGCCAATAGTCGATCGTGATGACCCAATTCTCTATAATCTTCGAACTTTTAAAAATACCATGAAGAAACTGTTCGCAAAACATGTCTTTGTCCAATCAGCAGACCATGAGTTATTACATTTAAAACAGGGTTCGTCGGATTTGCTGCATTATATATCTCAATTTAATAGACTAGTAATTGAAGCTCACTGGCCAGAGGAAAAAAGGGTTTCCCTTTTTTACAAGGGACTCAAAGACGAATTAAAAGATATGGTCACCCAGATTTTAGATCCTCCAGATACTATAGAAGATTTCATTGACTTAGTGGTAAAACTGAATCATCGACTGTCAGAACGAAGAGGCGAAAAAGGAAAGACTGAGGTTAAAGTCTTTTCTTTTAAAGAGAGAAATAACAGTATGAGAACAGAAAGCACACCCAAGATTGATTTAGGAGAACCCATGCAGATAGGTACTATCAAAGGTCCTCTAAGTAAAGAGGAAAAGGACAAAAGAAGAAAATTAAACCAATGTTTGTATTGCGGCAAGTCAGGCCACTTTGTTAAAGAATGCCCGGTGCGCCCAAACAAACCCAAGGGGAACAATCCTGAGGTAGCTTTAGTACAACAGTCGGAAAACTAACTAGCTCGACAAATCGAGAGGTCAGATTGTCGAGTAAGATTTCTAGTTTGGCCTCCATAACTCCTGAAATAACTTCCCAACATCTTAGTATAAAGGTCACTTTGCAATCTCTTACAGAATCAGGGAAAAAATGGACGGTTGACGCTTTAATTGACTCAGGGGCCACAGGCAATTTTATAGACACAATGTTTTTAAAAGAATTAGATTTTAAAACCAAATCCAAGGAACATCCGGAAGTGGTCAGAGCTGTTGATGGTAAAGAGTTATCATCAGGTTTAATCCAATTTCACACCGAAACACTTGCCATGACTTGTTTGAATGTCCATAAAGAAAACATAACCTTTGACATCATTGACGCACCTCAATTTCGCTTGATTCTAGGTATACCTTGGCTCACTAAGCACAATCCCAAAATCGATTGGGTAGAGAGGACAGTGTTGTTAGATTCGAATTTTTGTACATCAACCTGTTTGTTGTCACAAGATTCCAAAGTACTGATTCAAGGTAGTAATTTCCCCCTGAACTCAAAAAGTGTGTTACTTTTGGAAGGAATTCCTGAGGAGTATTCTGACCTTCACGATGTGTTTGACAAATCAAAGGCCAATACCTTACCACCACATCGGGATTTCGATTGTCGAATAGATCTAGTGCCTGGGGCTACCCTACCGTGTAGTCGAATTTACGCACTCACCGAAAGAGAAAACGACCATTTAAGGGACTATTTAGACGAATACTTGGCAAATGGATTTATTAGACATTCGAAATCTCCTGTATCCTCTCCTCTCTTTTTTATCCCAAAAAAGGGAGGCGAGTTGAGAACTTGCATCGACTATAGAGCTCTTAACAATGTAACCATTAAGAACAGATATCCACTTCCTTTAATTCCAACTCTCTTAGACCAATTAAAAGATGCCGTCATTTATACTAAATTGGATTTGCGAGGAGCTTACCATTTGGTTAGAGTTCGAAGTGGCGACGAATGGAAAACAGCATTTCGTACCAAATTCGGTCTGTACGAGTATCAGGTTATGCCATTCGGACTCTGCAACGCTCCCGCAGCGTTCCAATTTTTTATAAATGAGGTCCTTAGGGAATTTTTAGATATCTGTTGTATTGTGTACATAGATGATATTCTCATTTATTCTAAAAACACCACAGAACATGTACAACAAGTAAGAGCAATTCTTCGAAAACTTCTTGACAACTCCTTGTATGTAAAACTTGAGAAAAGCACATTCCATACTACTAGAGTCGAATTCCTGGGGTATGTTTTAAGTCCAGAAGGTATAGAAATGGATCCTAAGAAAATCCAAGCAGTTCTAGATTGGAGCAGTCCTTCTTTAGTGAAGCAAGTACAGAGTTTTTTGGGGTTCGCTAATTTTTATAGACGTTTTATCTGTAACTTTTCTCATTTGATAACCCCAATTACTAGGCTTCTGAAGAAAGGTGTAAAATTTGATTGGAATAACGATGCAGAGGAAGCTTTTCAGAATCTCAAAAGACAGTTTACCACAGCTCCTGTATTAATGCATCCGGATCCTTCTAATCCCTTTATAGTGGAAGCAGATGCTTCACAGTTTGCCATCGGAGGGATTTTATCTCAAAGACACAAAGAAACAGGTCAAATGCATCCAATTGCATATTATTCACGGAAACTAACCCCTACAGAACAAAACTACGCTATCGCTGACAAGGAGTTGTTAGCCATCAAAGCAGTCTTCGAAGAATGGCGTCATTACTTGTTAGGGGCAAGACATCCTGTAACGATCTATACTGATCACAGAAATCTACAATTTCTGCGCTCTGTTAAGGCACTCACTGCTAGGCAATTACGTTGGACATTATTCTTTAATGATTACAACTTTGTGATAACTTACCGACCAGGAAAAGAGAACCCAAAAGCAGATGCTTTGTCACGTTTGGGAATGTTAGAAGAAAAAGAAGGTTCCTCTGAAAAAACTCAAGCTGTTCTACCAGACCATTGTTTTAAGGTTGGAGTGATTGTTTCCGATGTAATGGAAGACATTAAAAAAAGGGTTCAGGAAAAAACATCACAAGATTGGTATGATTTGTATCCTCTGTTACAGTTAAGAGAAGGATTTTTGTATATGAATGAACAAATTTTTGTACCCACGCCAGAATTACAGAAAAAAATAATACAGTTACATCATGACACACTTATGTCTGCGCACCCCGGAATCATTAAGACCAGTCAAATGATTAAAAGAAAATTCTGGTGGTCTTCCTTGATAAATGATGTTAGATCTTATATTGAGACTTGTGTGATTTGTGCACAGAATAAAACACAACATCAAGCACCTAGTGGTCAGTTGCTTCCTCTCCCGATTTCCCCTCAACCTTGGCACACAATATCTCTTGATTTTATTGTAGAGCTTCCGAAAACCAAGGAAGGTTTTAACACAATTCTGACAGTAGTCGATCATTTCTCTCGTATGGCGCATTTCATCCCATTAAAGAAAATTCCTTCTGCAAAAGAGTTAACACATATCTTTTCCAAAGAAATAATTCGACTACATGGTATTCCTTCGGTAATAATTTCTGATAGGGGTCCACAATTTGTTTCGCACTTTTGGCAACATTTAGGTGAAACTTTAGATATGGATATTCGCACGTCTTCTGGGTATCATCCCCAAACTGATAGTTTAACAGAGAGAACCAATCAAACCATAGAGCAGTTTTTAAGATGCGCCTTGGTAGAAGAAGAGAAGGAATGGTCAGATATTTTATGGGTTTTAGAATTTGCATTCAATAACATGGATAATTCCTCCACCACTCTTTCACCCTTCTTCTGCACCTATGGTTTCCACCCTAATAATATCCCAGAAACTATATTGATTCCTTCAGCTATTCCATCTTTGGAAGACCACATTACGAAATTAATTCATGTACAAAATCTGGCTCAGTATCATTTAGCACAAGCAAAAGAAAGTCAAAAAGAATCGTCGGATTTACACAGAAAACCACCACCTAAATACTCCATCGGAGATAAGGTATGGTTATCCACAAAGAACTTAAAAATAAATATTTGTAAAAAGTTTCGTCCAAGATTCATAGGACCATTTGATGTAGAGAAAATAATCAATCCAGTCAGTATTAAACTAATGTTACCCTCCAAGTATAAATTTCATTCGGTATTCCATGTGTCATTGATTAAACCGTGTGACCCTAAGACTAGATTCAGAAAGAATCCTGGACCCCTACATATCGATGGAACCCCTGAGTTCGAAGTCCAGAAAATTTTAGATTCAAAAAGAATTCGAGGAAAACTGTTTTATCTAATACATTGGAAAGGTTATGGTCCAGAAGAGCGAACTTGGGAACCTCTTTCCAACTTACAGAATTCTCCTCGTTTACTCAGAAGTTTCCATCTTCATAACCCAAACAAACCAAAACCTGTTCCACACATTTTGGGAGGGCTCTTGAGAGGGGAGTACTGTCATGAACCACATACATCCGGCTCCCACGGCTCCCACGAAAGCAGTTTGCCCCCTCAAGAAACCCACCCCTGTCCCGTGCAACCAGCACTCCAGAAATGTCAAGTGTAAGTGTGTATAAACTATGTATTTATTTTCATGTGATTATTCATTCACTTCGATTTTCACTGTATACTGTTATTGAAACCGTTTCTGGTAGTATTGGTCAAGCGCTGTTGTTTTGATTGTTAGGAGACTAAAGAGAACGATGTGCTTCTTTTCGAATTGTGCACTTGTAGGCGAGTAATGTTTTGTCAGCTGCATTACGGAGTTTTCAGGGACGCGAGCGCATGCAGTGTAAACGCACGCAGAAGAACGGTGCGAGCGCACGCGGTGAAAAGCGCACGCAGGGGGAAGGTGCGCGTTAGGTCAGAAGACCCTGGGTGTGGCACAGCTATAAAAGGCCACACCCAATGCTGCTCGACGCTTTGCCTTTCACCATCGCCCAGCACAGGATCGTCTTGGAGAATCCTCGGAGCCTGCAGACACCAGCCAACGCCCTTAGGATTTCGAAGGTCTGCAACTCAGCATCGCGCACCTAAAGAGAAAAGACAAAAGCTAAGTGAAAACTTTCATTATTGTTTAACTCATCAGGCGCCCAACGCAAGCAAGCGACAAGAGGTTCAAAACTCGAACAAACTTACCTGGACTTTGTTTTGAAGATCCATTGTGAGAAACTTGAATAGAGACTTCCTGAATTGGACATTCTTTTGAACTTTAGGCTTTGAGAAGTATCAAGGCTAACTTTTGGGACACTAGTTCTGTTAGAGTGATTTGGTGCAAAACCTGTTTTGTTTATTATGTTATTTGTCTAGGAAGAAAGAGTGAAGGAAGACACAACTAAGAACAGAGAGAGTAAGTGGGGGGATAAAATAGTAAGGAATTGTAGTAAGGAATAGACAAACATAAGAAAGGAAGTAACTTATTCTTAACTGTTTATTTCTTCAGTGACAAGGTGATTCTCTGGCAACCCATCCCACTTCAACACAGCTCTACTCTACTTCACCCTTCACGACGACAACACGGACGTGACGCCTAGGCCTTACAGTCGCAGGTAGGCTTGCACATAATTTGCCTAGGGGAATCTATAAGGAAGAAAACTCTCGTGCTGTAGAATTGAGAATAGATATACAAAATTGAGATTACAAACAGCTTTCTTTATTGCCTCGCAGGTCGACAATTAAGGAAGCAGGTAGCGTCCACGATCCGGCCACCTCCCTGATTTCTAAATGATTACCTCAGTGTAATATATAAACCACTAGGAATTGCCTAGAATTTGGGGAAGTTGGTCCATAACGTCTCTGCGGAATCCACCTACAAGCAACCTACAGGTAAGGGTGCTTGTAACCTTGACAGATGCTCACATAGAGCTGAGTGCTACAGGGAGTGAGGGAATAGGGGCTCAAGGATACTGGCTGCACTGTTCTGCTGGGAAGCTGACCACAGCAGCTCTGGTAGGGGCCTGCAACTTGAGTCTCTCACCTGGTCACTGACGGGCTGGGATCTGCATGCTATTTGGCTCAGTGCGGCCCCTGCACCCTCAACCTCTCATCCTCACTGCCACCTTACCGGGGAGTAGACCATGGCCACTGAAAGAGGACTACAGTCGCCAAAATGGCGGCTGCCATCTTTGTTGAGGGGAGATAGCCTTTTCTTTATTCTGCGTCTTAGAACACATAATTATTGGTCAGCAATAAAGAAAAAGGACTACATACTCTGAAAGGCAAAGAATGGAGGGCAACAGAACTAGGGCCAGAAACTTAGAAACAAGACCACATTCATTAAGATGGGGACAATCATCCTTGCTAATGGGTGCATAGCCAATTTTCTAAGCTGATGCTGCCTGGACATACCATCTAGAACAGATCATCCAGCTGCACCCCCAAAAACTGATGAAAAACAAGCTGCACTGAGTGTCCAGGATTCAGGTTGCAGGCCCCCACAGCACCCTTCTACCCTGCTCTACACTCTCTCCAGAAACCTCCAGACCAAACTCCTTTTCCATCACCTTCCCCCAAACCTATCCTTTGGGGCAACTAAAAACCTCCAACGTAAACTAACAAAAAGTCATCCTGAAGTGCTTATTGGGGACATATACTACAACGCCTCAAAAGGACCAAAGAGGACAGATCTCATCTTCTATACCTGCCGTCCCTCGAAATGAAATGCAATACTAATGAATCACCTGCACATTACCAAAACCACTAACATTTCATTCAGCAGTAAACTAACAATCACAGACTCACCTGCTTTCCAAGGTAATGCCACTCCTACCATCTTCAGAAATGGCACCATTATGATACAAGCCAATGATGTGCCCAACATATTTTTGAATAAATGTTTCTGTCACTAAAAAGTGCCATAGCACTGCCTCCCTCTTTTTATCCCCACCACTCTCCCCCACATGTCACTACACAAAACAAAACCCAATTGAGTCACTTCAATAACTCTATCTCCTCCCTTGACACTCATCATGCCCTCAAGGAAGCACTGAAGAACTACACCCCTAACTCTAACTCCTCCCTCAATTTCCCCCACCACAGCCAACGCTAAACTCAATTCTCCTGCTAGCTCACCAACTCACACCACTACTCCTCACTCAGTCCCTCCCCCCAGGCCTCCTGTACATTTCTGGGTAGTGACCAAAGTGCACATGTCCCTAACTCCCACCACCCACCTGCTGTATGCCCCAGGACACTGATGGCACCATATGTGAGGGGCTTAAGCTATGCTGTCTTCAGCCCCCGCATGATCAACAAAGGATCTAGTATTCTTTTCACATTGCACCCCCCCAACATCCCGAACTCCACTCTCACCAGCACTAACTCTAGGACTATAGACAGCCCTACCCCACAAAAAAAACACTCCCCTTAACCCCATTTCACTAAATCGAATGCCCATGTCATGGCTAATTCAGTGACTAACGCACATGGAAAACCAACCAGAAAAACGATTACATGATCTCACCAATATCTCAATGAAACTAAACTCTTATCCTGATTCCTTCGCCCATCACCACCACAACCCCACTAAAGGCAGCAACTGACAACTCCAGAGGCTAGTGATGACACAACTACACAGCAGGCATACTACGCCTCTCAACAACAAAGCCCAGGGGCCTAAAGTGACAACTGCCACATTGTCTCTGAGCAAGGTAGAGGAGCTAAACTCGTATCCCGATTCCTCCGGCCATAGTCACCACCACCCCACTAAATACCGCAACTGACAACTCCCAAGGCTAGTGAAGACACAACCACACAGCGTGTCTAGTACACCTCTCAACAATAAAGCCAAAATCTAAACGAGCCAAGGCCACGTTGTCTCTAAGTGAGGTGGAGGAACTAGCTAAGCATTACAACCTGTCCTCTAAAAGAAACAATCCCCCTCCAAGATCCAGGTTATCACGGAACGAGAGAGAAATACCAAACCAATAAACACAACCAGGTCATCAACACACCTCATCACTATACCCTTGACTTCTTCACCGCAATATACCAATGACTGCAGGGAGGCTAAATGCATGCTCATAAGTTGCAGATCTGCAATCACGCCTGCAAAGGAAGTAGGAGAATCAATCCTGAACCACACTATTGATATCACATTAATCATGGAAACATGACTAAAAGAATCCTCATATTCAATCTCAGACGTGCTAGTCCCTCTAGGATTTTCAATCATCAAGGAAAACAAAAAGGACAGCCATGGTGGAGGCATTGCTGTTATCTACAACAACAACGTCAATGTGATGGAAGCAGACACCCTCACTTACAACACATTTGAATATATCAGTGCCACATAAAGATGAAAGACAATCCACAATTAACTGTCACCTTCTCTACCACCCACCAGGAAACCCAGTCTCCTTCTGTGAACACCTAGCTGATCTAATTACACACTGCTTACACTCACACACCAACTTCAACCTTCACTGGACCAATGAAAGCAATACCCTAGTACAATCCTTAAATGTCCTCTTACTCAATAAAAACCTCTGCCAGCACAGCAAAAGTCAAACCCAAAACAAACCTTGGACATCATAGAGCACAAAGAAACACTACCTATTGATAACATCCTCTCCAATTAATGGTCGTACGACCATAACATTTTATTCCATTGGAACAAAGTACCTTCCTACCCAACCTGCATGCAAAAAGCTTCCAATGGACAAGAAACATGAGGCAAGTTCCACTAGTGGTCCTTAAAGAAAGAATGTTGGCTCAACTACCCGCTTCCAAGAACCTCTCTAGAACTGAACTAACGAATCACTATAACTCAACAATGTCCTCCATCCTGGACCAAGTAGTCTCTCAAAAACTAATAAACTAAAAGGATGAGAAACATACCATTGATATATTGGTTCATCAAAGATCCGAATATAGAAAGAAGACAGCTCAGAAAGTGGAAAGAATCTGGCAAAATGATCCTTCCAGAAACCACCTGGACCAGCTCTGGAGAGAACACAGGAACTATAAAAACTCCATCACAAACAAAAAGGCTTCCTTCTTCCCCGATGCTCTGGACAAAGCAAAAAAACTGCCACAGGAAACTCTTCAACATCATTAAAGAGCAAACCCTCAAACATCCAAAGAAAGTAGTGACAAATTTGCCAAGTACTTCAAAAATAAAATCATGAAAATCGAGCTCTCCCTTGACGAGCACAACCAGTCCTCTAAAGAGATCCCCCCTCCCAGGAAGGCCCCACAAAGCTACTCTACTATTCTACCAACTTTCAGAGGCAGACACATTGGCTCTGCTGACTTCATCCAAAACTTCCTCCCATCTAGCTGACCCCCTCCAAGTCTCCCTGGCAAAAAATTCAACCAATCACTAACCCCCATTGAACTTAACTTATAAAGAGCTTGCTGAGGACTGGAGTGATGTAGGACTGTCTAAAATCTCGGGCAAGTCACGCCTCACTAATCTGGGTTTAGAAAAGGATGCAGCACGGAAACAGCTATTTTGAGCATAGGAGATGACCTTCACAAATACCTGGATATAGACTGTGGTTGCCTGCTCATTCTCCTTAACTTTTCAGCGGCCTTGGACATAGTTGATTGCAAGTTCCTCCTAGAGCCTCCAGAAAAATATTGGTGCGGAAGAGGTGGTGCTACGGTGGTTCACATCCTTCCTACAAAACAGCGCTCAACAAATAAATAAAAGCAACCAGACCCCCTCTTCAATGGCAATAACCTGGGGTGTTAGGCAAGGCTCTGTCCTCTCACCCACTCAGTTTCATACCTACATGGAACCGGTGACCGTCATCTTCAATGAAGCAAACATACCCTTCCATCTATACCCAGATGACACAAAACATAAACCAGCAAAACTCCTTCCACAAAGAAGTTCAACACTGGCTATCTCATAACCATCTAAAATTCAACCAAGACGACCAACATTCTCCTCATATCAAAATCAGAAGTGTCACCCCAGATGCAAGATTAATTAAACTCCATAGATGCTCTTAACTGCAATCTAAGACTGGCTAACTGTTTCAAATCTCTAGGAATCATTCTGGACCCCAAACAATCCATGAAAAACCAAATAAAGGACAATACAAAGAGCGCCTTTTACAACCCTAAACTGCTATAAAAAAAAATCAAACCCTACCTGTCACACGCAATGATCTCAATTCTGACAGTGCTGTCTAGATTAGACTATGGGACCACCACCCTAACAGAAGCTGCTGACTCCCACGTTGGTCCCCTCAGAACCACTCTCAATGCAGCAGCCAGATTGGTCACCAGAACAAACAAATATGACCATATGTCCCCCCTTAAAGAACTGAAATGGCTCCCAATGGAAGTCCGATACAGCTTCAGAACTACTTGTCTCACTCACAAAGCCTTTCTCATGGAGAAACTTGCCTACTTTTGCCTCAAAACTAAGAACAGCCGGTCAGACAAGAAACCTAAGAAGCTCAAACACCCTACTTCTCATTCCACCCAAATTCCATAAACAAAAACCTCTTGTACACTCTTTCTCAAGCAATGCCCCTAAAATTTGGAACTCCATACTAACACACATCAGGACTAACCTCTCCTTCTTGAGCTTTAAGAGAGAGTGAAAGGATCTCCTTCTCGATAGACACCTCAACTAGAAGGTCATCAGTCATCCAATGGTGACGGGCTCTTCATCCCATGCTCTCTTTATACCTTGTCTGAGCTTTTTCACTCCCTTCATGCTCAGCCAGTGACTTGATTGAAATCAAATCAGATGTTCTGATTCTGATGTTATTTTGTGTAAACTGAGTGTTTGAGCTATGAAGTGCTCTGATACCCCTGGGTCTTGTTAGCCCTATTTACTACTTTTAAATAAATTAACTACAGGGGATATTCACCCTTTTTGTGGAGACCGGACACAGCCTATTCAAGTGTAAGTGAGGCTAAGCCCAGCTATCTATCCCATCTTGCTCGCCATACCCATCCAGTCACACCTAAGCTCCCATTGTGTGTGGGTGTCTAGGAGGAATACACAAAGCCCAACTATACCGAGTCATGTGACCAGAGACAGGCTGTGAACACCAAATGAAGAAAGCAAAGAAATGGCAACTTTGTAAAAGTTAACGATAAAGAAATGCAGCTGTGATGCACTCAAGAATCTAGTTTAAACAATGTAATCAATTAAACAAATTTAGAACCATAAATAAAACAAATATATGTGCACTAGGTAATAGGTCCTGCAAGCCATCTGTATCACACTGAAGAGAAAACCCAGATAACTATCTAGGGATACCCAGTGCACTACAAAGGTGTCGCTCAAAGCGTTTCAACAATATTGTCCATTGGCTTTACCAAATGTTACAAATAACAAAATATACACACTTAACCATAGTCCTCTTCGTTATTCGATGAATCCAATTAATCCAATATTCCAAACTTAAAGTGAAGAAAAAGTTGCAAATTGGTTTATTTGCGATGTTTGCAAAAGTTTCACAAAATCAAGATGAAAATATTTTACGTCAGCATAAGTAATCATTAAAAATCCCAATGCATTTTCGGCTGTTACGGGAAGCCCTTTATCAGGGTAATCTGCAAAGCATTGAAACATAATAAGAATGAATTCTCTATATAGAGTACAGCAGGCTCAAACAAAACATAGGCGAGAACGAACGTTCATGGTTGTCATGCCGCATAGATGTGTGAAGGTTTGTAAAATTGGCATTTTCAGAATTGTATCTGACTTCAGCATACGTTAGAATTTTAAACTAGGATTCCAGAGACACCAAACAGGAACCAATCATCTCTTCCCATTTGAAATTTACACTTACAAAATACAATAAGCCAACTCCAACGTTATCTTATGGGAGAGATAAGCCTTGCAGTAGCAAAAAACGAATGTAAGATTTTTCTTACCAAGACTTAAAATTTAAAAGTAAATGTCCAAAGGTTCAAATACACCACACCCTGCCCTTGGGGCTCTCCCAAGTCTACCTTAGGGGTGACATATGTATTAAAAAGGAAGGTTTGGGCCTGCTAACATTTTATTTAGCCAGGACCAAATTTCATTTTAAACTGCACACACAGGCTCTTCAATGGCAAGCCTGACACACTTTTAAAATCTGAATATCTAAGTGGATGGCACAATCAATGCTGCAGATCCACTAGAAGCATTTAATTTAGAGGCTGTGAGCACATTTAGTACACCTTACTTGGAACTTAAAAGTAAATTAAATATGTCAATTGAGGAGAAGCCAATGTTGCCATGCCATGCACTTTAACACTGGTTGGCAGGGGTAAGAGTCCTTAGGCCAGAAAACAGAAGTCAGCAAATACTGGAGGTCTGAAGGCAAAAAGTTGCCAATGCATGTTTAATAGGGCTCCCGGGTTTATGGTATTTATCCATATTTATTTTTTGGCCATTTTACCTTTATTTATCCATATTTATTTTGTGTTTTGCAAATAAATAAAGTTGTAAAACTGTGCATTTCTTTATTTATTTAGGTAATAGATGCACACTCATCCTTTGATGTATGTCGTGTTTTAGCTATTTAAGCAGCCGAATTGTACATAACAATACATCCGCTGGTAAAGACTAGCATTATCTATAACAATGTTGATAGCCTGCACTCCTAAAAAGTGTTTCACTTTTTGTCTAGTATTCTAAGTATACTATGTTATACAATGGTGCTGTCCTCTAAAATCTGCTTATCCCCTTGCAGGTGTAGAATAATTTCAATGAATAAACAAAACCTGTTTGCATATGAAGACGCACTTTTCACATGCACTTACGGTGCTATGTATATTAATACAAAATAAACTGTGATAATCTCAGGTTTTTATCACCATTTACATTACTTAAACAAGTCACTGGTTAGCAATCCATACCATATTTTCAATATGAATTATTGGCTTAAACAGTTTATAACATGAAATTAACACCAAATTAACCATCAGTGAGCAGTCAGTATTTTCTTGTTTATTCTTTTAATAATTTTTCATTTTTTTAATTCTTCATTGCTCAAAGCAAAATATTTACATTTCCCAATGCATTTTGGTACAACACCTTTGTCAGGGGAATACTGCAAACAATACAATTCAATATTTGAAAAAAAATTCACTACTGTTCAACAGCACAGTAATATTAATCAAAGAATGTTACTCAAGGAGTATCAGGCACCACCAAAGGTCCCTCTAATAGTGTAAATGGTTGTTTTATCATGATCGTTACCCTTAGTGATCCAAATCACGCATAATGAACACCGCTTCAACACTGTGTGAAGTCAATTCAAACTAAAGAGGAAAAGAACGAAATGAAATGAAAATGTGTGCGCTTATATCACTCAGTGTTAAAGTGCTAATACTCTAACAAAATCAAACGTGCGTGTCCAAAGTACAGCATTGAACCAAGAAACCTGTGTTACCTATAGTGTACCAACAGTGTGAGACGCTCATCTTTGCATGAGAATAAAATGCTTTGATAATCTATTAAATTCTGAAAAAGATAAATGAAACGTAGGTTATACTCACATGCGCCATTGTTTGTAATAACATACCCCAATTGCAATTCTGGGAAAGTAACATACTTGTTGTTCAAGGGAAGTCTTTTTACGCGTTCCGGACAAAATGTTATCAATAATGGCCCCTGCTATCTGCTGAAAGTAACAAAGAGTACCACTTAGTTTGAATGATGTCATGCTGACTCAATGCGATGTAAAAAAATGGCCCACGTACAAGCCATCATACCTTATCCAAAAGTTTCCCCGCAAGCCAAACAGTTCCTCCTTCCGGCGTCAGTATCAACAGGGAGACCATCTCCTCCGTTGTTAAATCTCACGTTGGCGTCTGATGCGCAAGCCAGTAATAAAGACGGAAAACAAACTCTTGCTACTGCTGTTACAGAGCCGAGTGATCGTATATCAAAGATTCACCCAGCGATTTCCCATGAAACAACTAACACTTGCAAAACCCTCTGAGCTCACTTGAAAATCTCAACGTATATAAATCCGAATATCGGTTATATAAAGTGACCACGCTGTAATTATGAAATGTACTCCGTAGAGTACAATAAAAACGAGAAATGGACCAAACATATGGCAAAGTAATGTGTTGCTTAATCACTAAAATTAGATCGAGATTGAATGTGAAACTAACCAATACTAGACTGAAACCTAGATAAAATGTAATAAATATAATACAATGAAATGCTCAAAGTCATTTAAAGAAAAGTGTGCTGTCTTTTTAGTATCACACATGTTTCAAATCAGTGTAAACGTTCTGCGTACTTTAGCTCACATGTACAATTCAAAACAACAATGTTCAACAAAAAAGAAACACAAAATTATTTTAGTTACATGTTTTTACACTTATACAAGAATATTCATCCTCAAATCAATGTTTTCTTCATAAGAAGCAAGTGAATTCAATTTTATCATTCAGTCCACAAGGAATAAGGGTTTTTAAAAAATGTATCCAAAAAGTTTCTCTTTGTGGCAAGTAGGGAGGACGGTGGCAGAGTCTCCCCGACCCGCTGTTCATCTGTAAGCTGTTTTTTAAAAATACTTGACTATCAGGCATTGATGCGTGGGGCCATTAGGAGCCAGAAACGTGCTTTTAAGAATTTTGCCGCCGCATTTGTTGACAGTTGCGGACAATTTTAAATTGAATTTCAGTTGCCTAATTTTTACCCACATAGTCAGTACTCTCCCTGCATTGCCTGGGCTCGATATTGCAGCCTGCCCGCCCCGGTCCGACTCGGCAATTAGAGCCGTAGAGCGGAGGGCGGACAGGTAAGAGCCAGGCACTTCCGCTAAGAGCAGAGGTTAGCGCTCTAGTGGTGATTCTCATAGGGCTATTTAGCCACGCCCTCGCTCAAAGCGCGCAGCGGTTGTGCGCAGGGGTGCGCCTAAGAACGCGCCTAGGACAAGCCGAAGAGAAGCCAGTCTGCGCCCGTCCGCGACCGGACGGGACCAGGGGTCATGGGCTCTACATCTAGGACCCCAGGATTTACAGGTAGCAATATTATCTCTTATTCAGCACAGGTATTGCGAAGATTAAAACCAGTTTTCTCAGTAGCCTGTAATCACGACAACTGGCCGTGCCTTGAAGGTCCATTCTCTTGTATCGTCTGTCGCTTCCAGGCATCCCTTACTCATTCTGTCATCGGCAACTATACTACAGCTCCTACTCCAGTCTCTGTAGTGCCACACTGTCTGAGACCCCCCACAAACCGCCCCATTCGTTGAAATACTGAAGATAACTCTACACAAATGGGGTTAACTGGGCTAAGAAGTTTCTTGTTAAACATCCGTTCCCTGCCCAAACATTCCCAGGAACTATGGGATCTTATCAACACAGTTACGCCAGATATATGTTTCCTCACGGAGACCTGGTAAAACCCCACACAGTGCCTGCCATTATGTTGGGGATTCCGGCTGGATACAAGATTCTCAACTTAGATCGCCCTACCAAAACGGGTGGAGTTATTGCAGTGGTAAACAAAGAAGGTCTGAAAGTTTCCTTGCTCGACCAAGGATGTTGCGCTCAAATGGAGGTCATGATTTTTAGGATCTGCTCCTCCTCGAAAACACATTGGAAGGGAGCATTGGTCTATCAACCCCCTGGACCATGTACAGGCTTTTCGCTCACTCTTATGGAGCTTTTAGCCCCTTATTTTAAAACCAAGGAAGATTTCATTCTCCTTGGAGATTTTAATATTCACATTGACCTACCTAATCATCCAGACACAATTTCCCTGCTCTCTGATCTTCTGATATTAGGACTGAAAATCCAGAACAGTGGCCCAACGCACCTGGGTGGACATACCCTGGATCTTATTCTAACCAACTGCCCTAAAATAAAATGCTGTTCGCCAACCCCTGTTAGCTGGTCTGACCACTATATGGTAGGATTCACCCTACTAGGTCTTCATCTGCCGCATCAAAAGTTACTCCTTGCAGTATGGCGTAGACAATGGCATATAATAACCTTTGAAGGACTTCAGAAGGTTTGGAAAGAACCCTCTATCTCTGAGAATGACAATGTTTAAACAGGTCTCTTTAAGTTTAATAAAGATCTTTTAGAAGCAGTGGATTCGCTTGCACCTCTGAAACTACATAAACAATATCCTAAAGGAAAACAGGAAGTATGGTACTCAGAAGAATTGAGGGTAGAGAAACAGGGGTGTAGAAAGTTAGAGAAAGCCTGGAGAAAGACACACACACCCAGTAGTAGAAAGTCTTACTTGGAGGCCCTAGCCAACCATCATAAAAATATAAAAGTGGCTAGGAAAAACAGTCTTGCTCTACAACTAGCGGATGCAGGGAACTCCTCTAGAGAACTCTATAAAATTCTTCAATCATTTGTAAAACCTGTGTCCTGTGAAAGCCCTGATGATTTCACTCAAATCTTATGCGATGACATCTCTGCATTTTTTCATGACAAAATAGAGTCTATATATGAGAAAATAACACAACCCTCAAATTTTAAGAGCAATGCTGACTCCTTTTCCTCTCGGAAACCAATGAATGAAAGCAGACGACTCACTATGATCCCGGAGGTTAGTTTGTCTGAGGTCACAGCTTTGTATAGTCAAATTAAATCAGGATCCCCAACTGATCTCCTGCCCGCTAAAATGATAACTCCTCTAGGAAGCCTGCTCTCCCCAGGTTTTCGAACATTAATCAACCTCTCTCTTAAGGAATGGCAAGTGCCCAATGATGGAAAAAGGCGATTGTGAACCCTATTCGTAAAAACGCAGCGTTGCCATGGTCAGACTTGAACAACCTCCATCCGATCTCCCTCTTACTCCATCTGAGTAAGATGACTGAGAAGCATGTCAATACACATGTGTCCAAATACATCGAGGCAGCGGACTGTCTGGACCCTTCTCAATCTGGGTTCAGACCTAATCACAGCACTGAATCAGCTCTCCTCTCCATGACCGATGCCATCCGGATGGCACAGGATTGAGCAGGCTCCATGATTCTGGTGCTGTTGGATTTGTCCGCTGCCTTCGACACTTTGTCACATGACATTCTTATCAGTCGTCTGAAGAGGATAGGGATAGGCGGAACTGCTCTGGCATAGCTAGAAAGTTTTATTACTGGCCGCTCACAAAGTTTTCGATTGGGCTCCCACTTTTCCATCTCTAGGGAGCTCACCAAGGGGGTTCCACAGGGCTCATGCCTAAGCTCCACATTGTTCAATGTGAATGTGGCCCCTTTGGCTAAAATTGTGAGAGAATATGGGTTCACACCAATATCTTACGCAGATGATACCCAGCTTCTGTTCCCTTTTCAGACATTGATGCCCGCAGTTAAAAACTCCTTCGCTGCTGGAATGAGAGCTGTATCCAATTGGATGACCTCCAATTGCCTGCAATACAATGTGGGCAAGACGGAGGTCATGCTCTTCGGAGAGGCCCCGCTCTTATGGTCACCTGAATGGTGGCCTCCCGACTTAGGCTCTGCCCCTTGTCCCAAAGAGATAGTTAAAAACTTGGGGTCCGACTTGATCAATCTTTGATACTCAAAGATCATGTTAATCAAGTAACTGGATCCTGTCTTAGGGTCATTGGACTCCTGAGAAGGGTGTTCCCCTATCTAAGGGACAGCTATAGGAAGACCTTAGTTCAGGCATTTGTTATCAGTAGATTAGACTACTGTAATGGGCTGCTTATTTCTGCCAATGAGGAGCAACTTGGCAGGTTACAAGTAGCCCGGAATACAGCTGCTAGACTGATCCTGAACGTTCCACCCAGATCCCTCTCTCTTCGTCTGCTGAACAGACTTCATTGGCTACCTATTCGCCAGAGGGTGAAATTCAACATATGCTGCACAATTCATAAATGCCTGTTTGGCACTGGTCCAAAGTACTTATCAGAAAAATGTAGACCTTATGAGCCAGCCCGCTCTCTGCGCTCTCAGAATCAATCTTTGCTTCAGGTACCACGTATCAAAAAGGAAAGACAGGGAGGCCGAGCACTATCCTATAGAGACCCTACCCTCTGGAACTCCCTGCCCCTCGCCCTTAGGCAAAATTCTAATTTAGCCACTTTTAGGAAATGTTTAAAGACACATCTGTTCCTGTCCATGTTGACACATTCTCTTCCGGCCCTGATTGTCTTTTATTTGGATATAGCTTTGGTAATGAACACAAGCGCGGAGATACCCCTCCGGGGGTTGAATTCCTGCGCTATACAAGTGATTAAATAAATAAATAAATAAACTATCTAGTAGCATCAACATGTGGTAACACTGACACCCTCGCTAGTATGGTAAAACACAACTGCAGTATGGTATGTTTCTTCTCCCCTCAGTGCAATGCTAGGCAAGACTTTATGTTGGCAGTTCGAATCATACTGTTATGTTCGGTTATTCTAACCTTAACCTTCCTAGTATTACGTCCAACATATACTACTCTACTTGGACACTTTATTGTGTACACAACCATGCATGTATTGCAATCTGCAGTGTGTTTGAATTTGATCCATTGCCCTGTTTGTGGATGTGCAACGCTTCACCTTATATCACGTTCCCACAGTGACTGCAATTATGACATTTGCTCATACCCTGGTTTCCAGTATCCAAATGTTTCCTGCTCTGTTTCTTAAGAAATTCCTTAATGTTTTTTGACCATGAGTATGCAAAGATAGGATGCCTGGTAGGAGCACGCCCCAGAGCTCCCGGGTTGGGGGAATCATCAAATTGGTACTTATCCACCTCCCACTGCAGCATGCCATTGGGGTGCCGCAAGCTGCATTCACGGGGAGAAAAAGCATTTAAAATTGGGACTTACTGGCACTGAGGAGCTCCGGTCGAAGATTTCCGCACTACATCGCCGACCATATTGGATGACCCTCGAGGAGGCTAGATTCCACCTGAGCTACCTAAGAAACCTAAAACCCTTCCTCAATGCCTCTGACCATAAAACGGCAACCCAGGCCCTAGTCATTTCCAGACTTGAATATGGATGCTCTACTCTCGCAGGGCTACCCAAAAACTCTCTGGCCCCATTGAAAGCCTGCCTCAAAACCACCGCTAGACTCCTAACGGGCTCAAGAAAATGTAACCACATCTCTCCCCACCTCAAAGCTCTGAACTGGCTACCCCTAGAGGCCATAATACAATTTAAACTAGTCTGCATTACTCACAAAGCTCTTTACTCGAATTCCCCTACATTTCTCGCACAAAAAGTCCTGATATCTGGAGGAGCCAGACACTCCTGATCCGCCAAAAACCTGTTGCTGCAACCAGCATACTTCCGGAAGTAAAAACCTACAATTGGGCCTTCTCTGGGGCCACACCAAGAATCTGGAACTCTCTTCCTCCCTCCATCAGAAGGCTTCCGTCCCTGGCACACTTTAAGAAGGAGACCAAAACCTTCTTAATAGGAAAATACCTCACCTCAAGAATACTTTTCAATCACCTCATCGACCTGTTCTACCCTCCGCCTCGGCATTATCTACGACCTCCGCCATTGACACATTTTTCTGCACCTAGGGGCATCTCCCCATGAGATGCGACAGCGTGTTTATTATACCTACCTGGTTTCAAGCCTTGTTGAGCACTCTAGAGCAAGCCATAAGGGTGCTAAATTATCAATCAAATAAAATGGAGGTTCAGATTGACCTTATTTCATTAGTGGCGGGTCACATTTCGGGGATAAACGCAAAACTGGATTCCCTGTCCTCGCTGCTAACAAATGGGTGAAAATCAGAGGCTACAACCAGCCTATGTAAACAACAATGCAGTTGTGGATGTGGAACAATACTTGAAAAATTAGCAAGCCTGCCGGCCATCCTGATGGATATCCTAGGAGAGGTAAAACAATCCCGCAGCAATACCCAAGAGAATGAAAATAATCCTAACCAGGACAACTCATTAACGGTCATGAGTAAGCACGTAAAAGGCACCATAAAAACAACAGATCAAGACCGATCATCAAAGAAAGCGGGTTCAGGGAACACAGTCTTAGTCATTGAAGACACCATGCCCTCCCAAAAATCCTTTATTGAGGACAAGCCCACAAAGAGGCAAAGGGAAAAAGCAAGAAAGGCCAGGCTTAAGTATAAAAGGCAACCGAACACAGACCTGGGTAACCTCTTTCCCATATTCAAAACTAAAAGCCTCCAGGTTAACAAATCAACATCTCCAATTGACTTCTTGGAGGGAGAGAAGAGTCATACCAATTCAGTTGACAAATCAATCACATTAAATTCACCAAGGAATGGTGGCACCATCCAAGGAATTAAAAATCTTCCCATCCAGTCAATAGGAAAGACGGGCTCAGCGCCAAACACAGGTCTTAACTCTCACAGAGAAATAAGTTTGGACCAGCAACAGGAAGGGCAGGAGCAGCGGCAAGTAAAATCAAAACCTTTACAACCGGCGGGATTTGGTGGTGGCAATCAATTTGATCTTGCACCAGTTCCGACAAATAAAAGTAAGGATAAGAAATGTACACCTAAGAGGAGCCCTCATCAGGTCACGACAGTCAGAAAAGTGCAGGCTACAAGTCCAACAGTCGAAAGAAATCCATACGAAGCATCCGGGGAATCAGCAGGTCCAGGTCTCAAAATCGCAATAACCCCCTTGCAAGTTACAGTTCTCGAAAAGGAACGCAAATGCTCGCTTCGACAAAGGACGGCACATACGGATATAATAAAGCCAATAAATGCAGGACCGATACACAAAACAATAAACTCAGCGGATGGAGCACCTGAAGCACATGGACAACAAACGACCAACAAGATGGGCACGAACATTCAAGCTAATAACCAGTCATTTTTCAACATGGATCAAAGAGCAAAGGAGCTCGCCCAACGGTTAGATCAGTTTGAGTTCAAATTAACCTTCATCCCGGAATATCCAACTAAGGGGCCACAGGATATCCTCAATCGAGGCAACCTGTTAAAATTATTCAAAGAAACATCTTCTCTAAAAGAGATAAATTCACAGGACCTGCATGCTGTTGAATTTCAACTAAACAAAAAGAACTCGGACATTGAGGAAACCGTTACTACCTGGGCCTTAAAAGACTTAACGGAAAAGATATACTCGGCAAGATCTCAGTTTGAACTATGGGGCATTTCTATCATAAAACACACGCGCCCAAGGTATCCCTACCCCTTGCAAAACAGTACCTGCATTCAAAAAAAGGGAAAGGAAAATACAGGACGCCCAATCACCTGTCTGCGAGGTGCCCGGGCCACCATGCCAGTATTTTCTAGGTCACCCTCGTCAGACATCCCGCAAGCACGGGGTCATTAAATCTCTGACAAAACGGACTGGTCTTGGATACCCATGGTCCTGAGTGACAAATCTTCCTAACCCTGACTCAAACCCGGGAATGTATAATAAGAGGCCCCCTCAGAACGCAAAAAAGCAGAGAAGCGTTTCAGTCTGCTCATGGAACGTGCACGGCTTCCAAGAAATGGCGCAGGATCATGTAACACTGGGTTTTTTTCAACAACAAGACATAATTTTAATCCAGGAGTCATGGAAACTAACACCAATTTAAAATCCCTGGTTTTAAAGAACTCCATATTTTTGCGGAACGCCTCTCAGCTTTTGGGCATCCTCGTGGTGGTTTATCGACTTACATAGCCCAAAGATATAATTGGTTATCAGAAGATCTGGATGTGGGTTTAAATTGGGTTCAAGTGTCTAGAATTTCAGATTCTTCGCCATCCGGGACTCAATTGTGGCAACTCATAATATTTAATGTCTATATCCACCCAGACAGAAAGTCACAAAAGGAGAAACATGCAAGTTTACTGGCCTTAATTAAAGCAATGCAAAGATCCTATTCACATTGTCCGCTGTTTATTTCCGGGGATTTCAACAGTGTCCTTACCGGTAAAAATACGGAGATGGCGAAGAGGTCAGTAACCAGCCTTGGAAAAATTCTAGCGGCCAGTCTAAAAGAAGCTGGTCTGTCAATCCTGAACGGCAACATAAAGGGGGACAGGCCTGCAGGCGTCACTTATCTGAGTGGCAGGGTTAACTCCACAATTGACTATACTATTGTAAGCGACAAACTACTTCCCGACATTGATCAATTCAAAATAGTACCTCGAGTGGAACGTGATCCCTTTCCCCAAACAACAAGTTTGAACATCGCACCCACCAATGCGCCAATAATGACCTCCCTTCTACACCATGCTTTTAAGTTTAATCTAAAAAACTAAAATGGCGTGGTGAAGGGTTGGGCAGAATTGAGGCCTCCGTGAAAGCCCAGCTGGACAAACTAGGGATACAAAAAGAGGAAGATCGAGTTTCAAACTGGGAGAATATGATACGGGATCTACTGCAAAAGTTTCCAGCAAGGACGGGGAACCAGAGTAATGCCAAGTGTAAGAAGGAGCCCTGGTTTAATATGGACTTAAGAGCTAAAAAAAGAAAGGTTGCAAAGGAGGTACGAGTAATGGCCAGTCAAAAAAATAATATATCGGGGACAGCGACAAACAAATCTAAACTAAGGGAAGCCAGGAGCATCTATAGAAAGGCCGTGAGGTCGCAAAGGCCGAGTACAAAGAAAACATTTGGAACAAACTACTAATTGCGGGAAAACATCCTAATAGTCGTGACTTCTGGGGAATCATAAATGATTTAAATCGAAGAACTAATCTCCATCAGGAAGCAGGAGTCGGAGCGGACACTTGGATCCGCCATGTGCAATCTTTATATAAAGAAACAGAGCAAGTTTCCGAGAAAAGTTTATGGGCCATACAGGAAGTCGAGGATAAACAAAATGGAACTAATTATAAGGAAAGACCGGAGTCCCAGGAAGTCTCAAAGGGGGAAATTGAGCTGGCCGACTTAATCAACAAAAAAGAATTAAAGTCGATTATATCAAAATTGAAGTCAGAAGGAGCTGCAGGCCCGAATGGGCTGCCAAATGCTATTTTTAGACAAGATCCAGATATGTGGCTAGAGACTTTAACTCGTTTATTTAACTACATATATAAACAAGCATACATTCCCACATCTTGGAAAGGAAATATTATTCACCCGATATTCAAGCATGGAGATCATCGCAAGCCAACAAATTATAGACTGATATCTTTAATTGATGTGGAGGCTAAGCTCTACGCCTCCTGCTTACTACTTGAGCTACAGGCCTGGATAGGAGTAACCAAGAAAATTCCCAAATATCAAACTGGCTTCAGGCAAGGAATGGGGACAATAACAAACTTAACTTGCCTGTCACTCCTAATGGACAATGCGGTAGCAAAGGGAACCCGGCTGTATGCCTGCTTTATTGACATCAAGTCTGCTTTTGACAGGGTGAACAGAGAGCGCTTGTGGGATAAATTAAAATGCTGGGGCCTGCCAAATCAACTCTTGCAAGCGATAATAGCCTTATACCGTAACACCTGGGCAAGAGTGAAACTGGGCAATGGGGGCAGTACAACCATGAGCATTCCTACGCATCAAGGTTTAAAACAAGGATGCGTACTAGCCCCCACCCTGTTTAACCTTTTTCTCTCTGACCTCTCAAGTGCGTTGGAATCGGTTGAAAATCACCCTCCATTATTGGCTAACAATCCAATATATTTTTTGCAATATGCAGATGTTATAGTTCTGTTGAGTAAAACACCTATCGGCCTACAAAGAGCCATTAATAAATTGTCATCTTACTTGGATCGGGAACGGCTGGAATTAAATAAAGACAAAACAAAAGTGGTACGCCTAGTAGATCCGCAAAAACTTAAGTACAAATGGACGGCGAAGGGGGACATAGTGGAAGAACAAAATTCATACAAATACCTGGGAATAATAATATCAAAAGGTGGAAATCATAAGGAGCACAAAGCAGCAATTCAAGCAAAAGCCCAATCTTTGATCTTTGCCTACCGATCTTTAAAAGGAAATATGGACTGCCCAAACCACAAGCACCTATTAAAAGTCATGCCAGCTCAAATTTTGCCCAGCTTATCCTATGGCCTAGTTACTTGGTGTGGTAAGAAGGCCGATTTTCTGAACGACCTACAGATTAAAATCTATAAAGCGGTTTTCAATCTCCCAAAATCCGCCTCAGTTTCTCAAGTCAGGCTGGAATTTGGACTGCAAAATCAGTATTTCCGGAGCATGAGTGGCTTCGTAAAAATCTGTAACAAACTTCGATCTGTAGACCCAGATACAATGGACTGGCTGAGCTGGGAAAAAATCAAACAACGGGCGGAGACCGATTCTGGAAATACATGGGGGAAGTACCTGAAACTGTGCGTAGAAAAGCTGAACCTGGAACTAGCTTTGAAAGCCGGGACAGACAAATCAACCCTAAGCAGACTAGCCAACCGGGCAGCGAAAAAGAAATCCTTTTTGGAAGATAAATATTCCCTCGCAAATCGTTGTCATGGCTGGACCATTATTAACTCTTTCACAATACTAAAACCTCAGGCATATCTTACATCCCACTTCAATGACCATTTAAAAAAAGCTTTCACAAACTATAGGATGGGCATGCATGTCTCAAAAGACTTATTACCCTCTTGGAAACATGCCTATCAGTTGGAGCAATGTCGACTCTGTGGGTATAAATATGAAACTTTAGCCCATCTTTTTTGTGTATGTCCGGCACTGATAGGACAGAGACCACAACATTTGAAATCCATTTTTAAAGAGATGAACATTCGCTCATGCAGACATGCAGTTACAAGCTGGTTGGGAGGTTCCTCCTCAATTTTGATTTGCAGGGGAGTTAAATTTATGGCGGAGGCTAGTAAACGCTTAAGAGAATGTGAGCAGGGGGAACATCGTGACGAAAGCCTATCAGGGAAACCTTAACTCCAGGGTCCCATACTGGGAAAAGAAAAAGAGACCCGGAGATAGACTGATTAATGTCAGAGGAAGCTCCTCCTATGGCTTTTTAAATTGTATCATTTTAATCTTGAGAAGTAGCAATTTAAGAAATGTTAGCAATTTGCCTTGTTATTTTATCATGCGAATTTGTAATAATTTTAATTAATTATGCAATAAATCTTTGAAACAGAAACATTCAGTAATTGAAACTACCTGCTTTAACTTTTATCTGCTTAGTTTGTTATCCCACATGTAGATTGGACCTTTGATGGCGTGCACCTCCTGTATATTCTGCTTTAATGTTATCCCACATGTAGCTTGGACTTAAGACTGCGTACACCCCCCTTACAATGTATACTTGGCTCTCCCAATGTAATCCCTCCCATCCTCACGACTTTTATTCCTCCCCCTCAAGCCTGTAAAGCGCTCACGGGTCTCTTTAGCGCTCTATAAAAGTAAAAAAAAATAAAAAAAGTCATTCTCCTGCTCAATAATTTCCCAACGCTTCTGTATAATGTGTTTTTTTGCAGATGCTGCAGATGAATACTTTAGAACGCAGACTTCATTGGTTGATGTTGACTTGACTGTTTTTTTAACAGCTCTCTTCTATCTAAATTATAAACTTTTTGGTTTGCTGCCTCTAGCACCGTTTGTGGATACCCTCTTGTTCTGTATTGGTGATATAAATCCTCAATGTCTGCTATGCCCTGAGTCTCATCTGAACTTATTCTCCTGATTCTGATGAATTGTGACAATGGTAAGTGGTTTTTTAAGAGTGGGTGAATGAAAACTGGTAAAGTGCAGTGTGTTGTACCTGTCTGTGGTTTTTTTTGTACACTCTGGTGACCAGATTGCTTCCTTTCTGTTAAATCAAAATGTCCTAATAATTAATAGCTGTGGTGCTCATGGAGTGTGTAAATTTGATTTGGGAATGATAGTTATTCAAGTCCCCTAATGCATCTTCAAGTTGTTGCTGTGAACCACTCCACAGTATGAAAATGTCATGAAATGTACCGAAGGTACATTAGTAGATGAGGCACCCAAATATTGTTATGCAGAATGTGTGTATTTTCAAATTTAGCAATAAAGATATTTGCATTTGTTGGTGCCCCCGTAAACCCTTAGAAGTACCAGTCTTTTGCAGGAAGTATTGATCCTTCCAGGAAAAGTAGATGTGATAAAGACTGAATTGTAAGAGTTCTAGCAAAAACATGTTTTATGATTCTTCGTAATTATGTTTTAACAGAATCAATCTGCCTCTATTCCCTCACCATGTGGAATTGATGTATATAGGGCTGATACATCAATGGTGCTCAACCAAATGTCATCATCAGTTGGTATTGTCAAGTTCTGCAATTTGTTGAGGGAGTCCTTGAGTGACATTCTTTGATCAATATTACTATGCTTTTGAACAGTAGGGATTTGTTTTTCAAATATTGAATTGTATTATTTGCAGTATTTACCTGACTAAGGTGTTGCACCGAAATGCATTGGGAAATGTAAATATTTTGTTTCGAGCAATGAAGAATTGAAAAAATGAAAAATGATCAAAAGAATAAACAAGAAAATACTGACTGCTCACCGATGGTTAATTTTGTGTTAATTTTATGTTATAAACTGTTTGAGCCAATAATTCATATTGTAAATATGGTATAGATTGCTAACCAGTGACTTGTTTAAGTAATGTAAATGATAAAAACCTGAGATTATTGCAGTTAATTTTGTATTAAGATACATAGCACCGTAAGGGCATGTGAAAAGTTCGTACTCATATGCAAACAGGTTTTGTTTGTTTGTTATTGGAAAGACTAGCATAATACCATGTATGTATATTGACACATGCCGCTATTTAAATGAATTTCATCGTGTTTTTTAATTTCCCATGTTATTTGTCAATTGTTGGGCTATAATTCACGAAAGACAGCACGGAGAGAGTCACGTAAAAGCAGCACAATTTTCTGGATTTATATAATTTTAAACATAAATGCAGACAGAAAACACATTGGTTTCTGTCTGTATTTATTTGTAAAAATCAGTAAAAACAGGAAACAGTTATAAATGACTGTTGGAAGGTGGTTATTGGTAGTGGTAAGTGTGCACCTACCACCAGTAACAAGGCCTCAGACACTCTACTAGGTCCTAAAAATGGTCTCTATAAATTAGTCCATTGCTCAGCCCTCTTGCTATCTCACACTAATCAATAAGGCTTAACTTAGAAATTAGGCAGGTAAAGCATTAAAAAACACCAATAAGGTAAATAAGTAAGACACAACACTCAATAAAAATCTCACACCAATTTATATAAATAGGAAATATTTTAATCTTTACAATTACACCAAAGTTACCAAAATCCATTAAAGGGAACCGGAAATATGCCTTTTTAAAGAATAAACTCTTTCTAGTGCTCAGAAACCAATAGCGCCTATCTGAGACATCCGGTCCCGCTTGACCGGAACAAAGTCAGAGTTTCACACCTTCCACAATGGAGCCCTGCTCGGATACCCCAAGTAGGAGGCCTGGTCAAAATGTTACCTTCACACTGAGAAACTTTTCTGAAACTTTTTCTTCCGAGGGGAGTCGCTGCTCTTCACCTGGCCAGATTTGGTGAGGGTTTGTCCGCTTTACTTTCAGAGAGGTCACAGTTGAATCCTGGAAGTCAGATACCCGGAGCACTTCAGCGGGATGAACCTGGAATCCGGGCTGTGTCATGGTTGAAGGTGGCTGGTTTGGCCCTAGCAGTCAGGTCGGTTACTTTATGGACCTTTTTTCCAACAGTTCCCAATATTTCCCAAACTTCTTGGGGTCCTTCCCGAAGGTCTTCTTGTAGGTTCCAGGGGTCCAAAACACAAATTCAATGGTATGGTATCTCCTAAATGGTCCTTGTCAGGCCTGTACTACACTTCACACAAGTTTCAAACCTGATAGCAATACCCTCCGACCTATGCGCTCTCTGTGATTTCAACATTTGGTTTGACAAACCCAATATGACCCATTCACAAACAATAATTACTAGCCTAGACCCACTGAACCTACATCAGATTGTCCACAAACCCTCACACATTGCTGTACATATCCTAGATGTCATTCTTGCTAATACGGAACTAGTTACCTTTCAAACTTTAACTCTGGTCACATGGTCAGGCCACCATTTACTTGCTTTCCAACATAAAACAAAACTAAGAACGCACCTAAAACCACCTAACATACATCCACCTAACAACCGTGGAACCAACTCGAATTGGAACACTTTCCGCCTGATTCATGAAGCAAAATTGCGCCCGCAATCGCTGCGAAAATGCAATTGCGGGCCCAATATCCCTAATCGGCATTCAACATGAAAATAGCGAAATCGCAAACACATAATAGCGAATTCGCAATTAAAATCGCAGAATCCCGGTAGTAGAGCATTAGCGAATCGGAAAATGCGACAATCCACGGATTCTGCTAAATAAATAGCGAATTCGCAATACAATCGCAATCGGCATTCATGAAAAATCACAAATAGCGAAAAACCCAAAAATCGCTGTTTGCGCGGCGCAAATTAAGGACAACTCAAAGCAGGTGGTAACCATAAAAGCCATTAAAAATTTTCTTTTAAAAAACCGTTGGCCAATCAGTAACAGGTTCAGGCCTGACCAATCACACATAAGGACAATCAGCAGCAGCATTAGGAGTTCCACAATGCCAGGAATGTACATGGTGGTCAGGCGTCGAAGGCTACAGCGAGCAGCACGGAGGAGACGCAGGATCCAGGACAGGATTTTCCGCCAGCGGGTCACCTTGCTGGGCCAAACCAGAGAGCAGATATATGCAAAATACAGGCTGAATGGGGAAATGATAATGCAGCTAATACAGGACCTTGACCCCCTGATGCAGCACCCAACAAGGCGTACCAATGCGGTGCCTACACATGTGCAGGTATTGTGTAGCCTGCACCTCCTGGCCTCCGGGAGCTTCCAGGGGATAGTAGCGGCTGCTGGGGGGATATCCCAGCCCACCATGTCACGCTGCCTCCAGACTTTTGTTGACGCTATGCTCACCCAGCTACACCGTCACATCAAATTTCCCACCAGCCAACAGGATTTGGACTTGACCAAGCTACAATTCTACAATGTAGCCCATTTTCCACATGTACTCGGATGCATAGACTGTACCCACATCGCCATCTGCACACCAGCTGCCACGGAGTATATGTTCCGCAATCGCAAGTCCTACCACTCCCTCAATATACAGATGGTCTGCAATGCTAAGACATACATCATTGACATTGTGGCCCAGTACCCAGGGAGTAGCCATGACTCCTTCATATTCCGGCACAGCGGCCTCCACACACGACTGGCCAGGGGAGACTTTGGGGAAGGACACCTACTTGGTAAGTACACTTTGTCGACAATGTCACATTGCTATTAGGTAGCAGCGCAGCACAGGCAATCACCCTCTGCTCCTCTCATTCAGGTGACAGTGGCTACGCCCTCCGTGAATACCTCCTCACCCCATACCTCAACCCTGCTACACCCCAGCATCGGCGCTACAATCTTGCACACATACAGACAAGGAATTGCATAGAAAGGACATTTGGGCTACTCTTGAGCAGGTTCCGCATACTGCACAAGACAGGTGGGGCCATGTATTACAGTCCTGCAGTGTGCTGCCGCATTGTGGCTGTCTGCGCAATACTACCTAACATTGCAACCAAGCGCCGGATACCTGTCAACATCTCTGGCAGTGAATCTGAAGGGGACGACCGGCCACCTGCACATGCGCGCCATGCACGCGGGGAGAACCCAGCTGAAGGCCACAGATGTCGCAACCACATCACAGCGAACAGTTTCTAGTACACCCTCTTCCCTCACCACACAAATCACAAATGCATGCAAAATGTAATAATGACACAACGCTAATGTGTGCTGCAAAAATAAATATAATTGTTTCAATCACAATAATGGTCCCACTTTAACTTTCTTCTTTACTAACAGTATTACTGCATACTGCTGTGTCAAAGGACAGGGCAGGCTTATACTCAGCCTGTGCCTGTAATAGTCATATGTAGTCAATTGCGCCTCCTGCGCGTACCACCCAAGCGCCTCTGAGGCTCATCCTCTTCCGGGGCACCTGTACCTGCCGTGGGCCTGGTGCTGCGCCTGAGTGGCCCTACTTGTGAGGCAGAGTGGCTGCTCATGCTCGATGTCCCCTCACTGACATCATCACCCCCAACAGTGGCAGGTAGAGTAGGAGGGTGTAGTGCTATCACCGCCGTGGTCAGGTGCTCCAGGACCCTGGTCATATCCTCACAGCACTGGATGAGTTGGTGCTGCTGTGCAAGGGACCGCCGCGACAACTGTGATGTTGCATTGCCTGCAACATAATTGGACCTGGTGTAGGCCGCCAGCCGGCTCAAAAGCTGATGGTGGCGCCGGCGTGCTGAGTTGTCATCGCTGCAGGTTGGCCTCCATGGCTGCAGTCATGCGGGCCATTCCCTCCCCCACACCTGCCATCGCTGCAGTCATGTGGTCCATGCGGTCCCCCACACCTGCCTTGGCCGCCGTCATGCGGTCCATGCGGTCCCCCACTCCGGCCACATTGCGCCCAATATTGTATAGCTGTAGCTGTATGGCGCCTTGCTGCCGTGCCTGCCGCTGATGAATACGCAGCATGAGTCTTTCGACGTTCATTCGTGCAAGCCGCTGTCCATTGCCCCTCCTGCTGATTGCTGCATTGGTGTTCTGGCGAGACCTGCCACGCCTGCTCTGCTGGCGTGACACAGTGGCTGGCCGCTGTGTTGCCGCTGTCGCGGGCCCTGATGTAGTCGCAGCAGCTGCTGGTGGTGTCACAGCAGGCGTTGCTGGTGCGGCAGGGACTGAAGGCACACTAGTCGTGGACCTGGCTGCGGCTGAAGTTGGTGCGGCTGAGGCTGGGGGCACACTAGTCGTGGGCCTGGCTGCGGCTGCAGTTGGTGCGGCTGAGGCTGGGGGCACACTAGTCGTGGGCCTGGCTGCGGCTGCAGTTGGTGCAGCTGAGGCTGGGGGCATACTAGTTGTGGGCCCGGCTGCGGCTGCAGTTGGTGTGGCTGAGGCTGGGGGCACACTAGTCGTGGGCCTGGCTGCGGCTGTAGTTGGTGCGCCAGACGCAGGGGGCACACTGCTGGTGGACCTGGCTGCTGGTGTTGTTGCTGCGGCAGGGGCTGGTGCCTGTGTTTGTGGCAGCACCTCCTCCTCATCATGGGCCTCCTCATCTATTAGCAGCCTTTCGCTGTCGCTGCTTTCAGCTCCACCTGTGAGGGTAAGTGGACGATCATTAGTTGCATGTATCTGTCAGACGTGCAGTTGCTACATGCATGCTGGGTGACATTCCCTGACTGGCTATGGCTTTGTGTACTTTGGAACCTGCCTGGCTGCATTGTCGTACTACTACATTGTGGCCACACTACATGTCCCACAATGCTTCAGGGCATTACCTGATGTGCAACAATGGCATGACTATGGAACATTATGGGAGCCTATATGGTCATGGACATTCATAGGGGACAGGGTCGCAGTCGCATGCCACTTATCTTGGGTGGGGCGGGATGAGTCCAGGCGCGTGAATCCAATGCACGCCTCCCTCTCAAGCGTGTCTTCCACTTGGTCCTCCAAGACTGTGTTTGGAGGGACTGTAGGTCCTCCCCCTCCAGTGCCCGATGCCTCTCCAAGGCGCTCCGCCACCTTCTCTTTGGCACGACCTCGGAGGCCGTACCATCTTTTTTCAGTTCGTCCAGTGACCTATCGGCCACACCCACGGAGTTGACGGTGGACGCTATTCCCTGCCAGATCCTCCTTTTTTCCTGCTCCGGCACCCTCCTGGATTCCTTGCCAAACAGTTTGGAGTGGTTGGCCACCACCCCTTCTATCAAATGCTCCAGCTCCTGTTCTGAAAATGTCAGCTTCCTCTTCCGCCCTGTGTTGTTGCTGGGGCCAGGAACAGCTTCCTCAGACATGGCAGCACTGTTGTTGCAGAGTAGGAATCAAAAATGGAATACCAGGAGCTCTCACAGTTGCTGACTCGAGGTCTGCCTCACTGTGGTGAATGGGGGTGGAAACTGGCTGCTTCCTGGTTGTGATGTCATCACTGTGCTCGAAATGCGACTTCCCATTTTCCCGATCTCACGATTTTGCGATCTCGCAATTAGCGATATCGCAATTAGCGATATCGCTATTTGCGATATCGCAATCCCAACGCGGGTAGCCGGAAATAGTGATTTTTCTGCGATTATCGTTAATCGCAAACGGAATTTGCGCCCGCGTGCGAATCGCATTTTATTATCGCTAATCTTCATGAATTCCGATTTGCGATTTCTCAATAGCGATTCGCAATTTTTCGCTATTTGAGAATTGCAAATCCCGTTTTTCATGAATCAGGCTGTTTGAAACAAACTAACATCCAGTACAGATCTGGAAACAATACATTCTGTTAAAAAACTATTTGAGTGGCTATAGGAAGCTTTTCAATCCTGATACCACTCAAAACCACACAACAGAACAAAAGAAAACAAGCACCTTGGAGAAATACAGAGATAAAAGGCATACAACTACACATTAGAAAGCTGCAACGTGCCTGGCTCAAAGACAAACTTCACCTACAGAAAATTAACAGATTATACAAGTCAGCTATCAAAAAAACAAAGAAAAGGTAAACCAGATTGCCTAGAAGGAACTCATCCTGTTACTCAAGATTTCACAGACAAACTGGCAAATCATTACACGGATAAAGCAGACACATTGGACTCGTACTTAAAACAGAGACAAAACACCAGCACTAACCCTGTTACAAAACAACAATACAAGAATACTCTAACTCAGCCTCTCCGTTCCTGCCAACACATTACACACAGTGATTTGATGGACTTGTTCAAAGCAAGCAGGCCTGCTGGCAGCCCTTCTGACAGATGTCCACCTTGGACAAACTCTTCTGCCACTTCAGTAAAAAGAATCATCAACGATTCCTTAACTACTGAAATATTTCCAAGAGAACTCAAAAAGTCATACATATACCCTCTACTGAAGAAAACAAACTTGGACCAGCTGAACCCTGACAACTACAGACCCATGAGAAATTGACTTTTCCTGGGCAAACTGATAGAAAGAGCAGCGTCCATCCAGAGGTCACAGTTCATTGAAGACAATGCCATACTTTCAGACTTACGAACAGAATTCCGTCCGGGAAGAGTCACAGAATCTGCCCTCCTTGCCATCTGGGATGACCTGAAGAACACAGTTGACCGTAAAAGGGTTGCTGCACAACTCCTCTTGGACCTCTCGCCTGCCTTTGACATCGTTGACCATGACACTCTGATACAAAGACTCTACGAAGCTGGGATAGTGGGGACTGCTTTGGACTGGATCAGGTCCTACCTTTGAAACGGAACCAATGTCACCCATACCCCACCTTTCACGTCCAAACCATACTACACAAAAGCTGGGGTCCCTCAAGGCTGTATCTTCTCTCCCATGCTTTTCAACATCCCCATGAAATCATTACTGGTACTGACCAACCAATTTCAACTCATATCCTATAACTGTAGAGATGACACACAAATACAGCTTCAACCGTAATCCCCCAAAGACATTGGAAACTCATCAATTGTCAGTAGTCTCAGAGCCGTGGATCAATGGATGACTTGGAGCCATCTCAAATTGAATGCTTCCAAAACGGAAATACTCACGTGTGGCGATTGGAAACATAATGACCCGCTTTCCGTCTGGCCTGATGAACTGGAATCACCGTCTAAAGTATTAAAGGAAGTCAGAAACCTTAGAATGACCATGGACTCCAAATTATTGATGTATGCCCGAGTAGACAAACTAGCAAGATCAAGCTTTGTTGCTATAATAACTCTGCGACGAATCTTCCCCCATTTGGGATTTCCACACAAGGTCCAAGCTGCCATCTCCCTTGTTCTGTCCAAACTCGATTACGTCAATAACCTCTATCATGGATCACCTTTAACAACTGTGAAAAGACTACAACATATTGAGAACCTGGCTGCCAGATTACTCTTGCATATCAAACCACTAGAACACATCTCTCCTGCCTTGAAATCCCTGCATTGGTTACCGGTTGCCAGAAGATCCACGTTCAAGCTGCTTTGTATCACCCACAAAGCGATACATGGAATCGATCCGCTCTACTTCAGAAATAAAATCACCAAACACATTCATCATAGGGACCTCCACTGTAGAGTGGCACTTCGCCTCAAAAACCCAAGATACAAGAACAAAAAACATGGGTGGCACATCCTTCTCTGCTCAAGCAGCCAAAATATGAAACTCTTTACCCCCAACATGCGATCCACCCACAACCACCTTATCTTCAGAATTGGCTCTTTCCCATATATGCACCACCCGCAAACAGAAATATACAGCATATCCCTCTGTATATAAGCATGTATTTGAACTATAGATATGTACCTATTTATGTGTATTGCCTTGTATATACATGTAGAATAATTATGTTAAAAAACATTTTAAATACTTAAATACAACACTTGTATACCAGAGTTTATCGAATGCATCCATAATCTACTTATACTTACTACCTTTATGCATCTACTAGCAGCCCGTCCGAACATTGTCCGGGAGCAACAGGCTTCTCCGCCCCCTGCCCGCCCCGACATTGTCCAGCAGCCCGGGCCCCTGCCCGGCCCGTCCCCCGTCTGCCCCGACCCCCGCCTGCCCGGACATGGGTCCCCTTACCTCAGCCGCCGTTCCTCCCGCCTGTCCGCTGCTGATATACTGCTTTAAATATGTCTGTTCTTCTTTTACAGAGGTGTACAGCTGACCAATCCGTTCTACAGAGTGTACATTGGCTGGGAAAGCTTACATCATAGCTAATCTTTTTGGCTTAGAGGTTTGTTAATGATTGCTGTTTCACCATAAAAAAAAGGATCATTCTCTTTTCTCCTGCAGCCCGGGCCCCCGCCCAGCCCGTCACCCGCCTGCCCCGACATGGGTCCCCTTACCTCAGCCGCCGCTCCTCCAGCCTGTCCACTGCTCGCACCGCCGCTGGCCTGTCCGCTGCTCCTCATGTCACCACTCCTACCCCGCACCATGTCCGCTGATCCCTTACCTCAGCCGCAGCTCCTCCAGCCTGTCCGCTGCTCGCACCGCCGCTGGCCTGTCCGCTGCTCCTCAGATCAACGCTCAGCCCCCGCGCCATGTCCGCCTCTCCTCGTCGCGCTCCTGGAGGCTGCTCCTCCCCACGCTCCTGGCGTGAGCACGCATGTCGCCGCCGGTGCTACTTCGGAGGGACTACTTTTTTTTTACTGTACATTTTTTAAATAACGTTTTAAAAAAAATGTATATAGCCTATAACCATCTACACACCCTGATGATTCCTACGGTGTATCGGGTGTGTGGATTGGCGCTGTGGTTCCCGAGTTTACCCGCCTCAAAGGCTGAAAGTTCTTCCTTTGTTATAGTAGTATAGATATACCTTCCATGTACTTTGATCTATATATTTATTGCTTTCCTACCAAAAAAGCATATTCAATACACTACCTTATTTCTCACCCTATACCTCTAATAATATCTTTAATCTACATATACTTACTTCCTTTATAAACTTTCAATGTACTTATGGATCTGTATATTTATTACTTTAGTCTAATTCAGCATATCCAAGCACTACCCTATTTCTCACCCTATACCTCTCTCATTATATCTTCTACCTCAACTCTGACTCATTTCAAACCTCTTTCTACTACTCTGTCCAATGCACTACCCTATTTCTCACCCTATACCGCTCTCAATATATCCTTTACATCCACTCTCTCTTTCATCTCAAACCCCATACCTCTGCTATGATCCCAAAAATAGCCCTTTCTAGATTCTCCCCTACTCTACTCCTCCTTGCACAATCTGACACCTCGTTTACTATACTGATCCCCCAAAACAAGCCTTTCTAAACTCTTCCATCTGACTCTTCCCCTCCACATCCCTTTTTACTCATCCCAAGTCTACCAGTACTGCTATGACCACGAAAAAAAGTGTAAATCCTTTACTTTTCTATCCCTCCACTATCCTTCTCAATTAGAGTAACAGACTAACATGCCCACTTCTCAAATTTCATATTTCACTATACTAATTCACCACTAAGCTTTTTTGAGTTCCAGAGTAGTGTGCTACTTGCCAAAAAAGTGCTCCAACACCTCATTAAGGGTAATAAGCACAATATGAATGCAAACCTTTTTTCCCTCTTATATCCCTCCTCTATCCTTCTCAATCCAAATAATTGACTAATATCCACCACTCAAATTACTTTCATGTTTCACTTTACTAATTCACTACTAATCATTATAGGTTCCACAGAAGTATGCTGCTCACCTTAACACCCCATCAGGGATAACTAGCTCTATATATATATATGCAAACCTGTATCCCTCTTCTATCCCTCTGCTACCCTTTTCAATCCAAAAAACATATCTACCACTCAAATTACTTTTATATTTCACTATACTAATTCAACACTTATCCTTTAATGGGTTCAGGAGTAGTGTGCTACTCACCAAAAAAGCACTTCAACACCCTATTGGGGTAACAAGCACTATATGAATGCAATCCTTTTTTCCTCTTGTTAGATCTGGGGGTCTCGAGTTGGCAATTTGTATTCACCTTTGTCCATATAGGAACCCTTACTTCTATATCAGGATAATGATATTACATTCCTTAATAACCCCTGCTCACCGCCTTGGCAGCTTGGCACGAGCAGACAGGCTTATCTCAGAGGCAATGTGTTAAGCATTTGTGAATATACACAGCAATACAGTGAAAACACCACAAATGGACACAACACAGGTTTTATAAAAATAAGTATTCTTTATATAGACTTAACACAAGACCACAAACGACAAAAATCCACAATACTATACTTAAAGTTGTCTTAAAGATGATAAACGTTGCTTAGTTCAAGTTGATGATAAATGTGACAAAGTTCTCAACAAAGTACTTGGATCTGTAATGCAAAGTGAAAAAAAGGCTCGCAAAAGGGGGAGATGCCTTGGTTCCGTGATCCGGGGGAAATGATGCGTCGTGCCTCAATGCTTGCGCAGAGTAGGGAATGCATTGTGATCCTTACCGGTGCGGGGTTGATGCACAGATTCTCCGCCTGCGGGCCCGTTGCGATGCGCAAGATGGCACCTTGATGCGATGTGATGATTCTGTTGTGATGTTAGAAGATGGCGCCCTTGACGCAGTGATGTGATGATGATGCATAGATGCCCTGGCAGCCTAGTGACGACTCTGTACTTTGGAGCCGCGACAGGCCCTGTGACGCGCTTCTCCAGTGATGCAATGGCGACTCTCTTGATGGCGTCACGTTTCTCTGGTGATGCGATGGCAGGCAGCTTTTGACGAAGACAGGCTTTCTGGGAGATGCAGGGGTGGCGCTGATTTCAGCTGCAGCGGCGACACACTTCCTCTCAATGTGTTGCCCTTCTTGCTCCAACGACACGCAAATGTCTGTAGATAGAATTCCCAGCCAGGAAATTTAGAGGGGAGCTGGTGATGAAGTCTTTTGACTTCAGCAGGAGGCAAGCACAAGTTCAAGCCCTTGGAGAATATTCTGTAGATAATTAAAGTCCTTAAAAAGTTCCCTCTCCTTTCCTTGGCAATGAAGCAACCACTGCAGGCCAACCAAGCAAACAGCACACTGGCAGAGGGGCAGTCAAACTCCTGCAACTTCCTTGGTTCTCCTTGGCAAAAGGTTTCTTGTTCCAGAAGTGATCTAAAGTTTTTGGGACTGGAACCCAATATTTATACCACAAAATCCTTTGTTCTCTGAAGGTAAAGAGGCCTCTGCTTAGTCCAAACCAGTTCCTTAGCACTTTGTTTACATGACTCCTTCCTTTCTTTCACAGTGCAGGGCAGAGACATCAGCCACCCCACAGGAGGTGGAGCCAGCACAGAGGAGGGAAGGCACAGCTCTGGAGCACTTTGTTGAGAAGATTCCTTCTCTCCTTTCACAGTGCAGGGCAGAGACATCAGACAAGCCACAGGACGTGGAGTCAGCATTGTAGAGGGAATGCCCAGCCCTGTTCAGGTCCCAGGTGCAACTCCTCCCTCCCATCTAGATGCAGATCTCTATATTCACCACTTGGCTGCCCCAGCCTGTCTCCTGGAATCCCCCAGCCCTGTCACTCACAAATTCCAGATAAGGAATACACAACCTGGACAGTTAGGCAAGAAAATACCTACTTTCTAAAAGTGGCATTTTCAAACACAGACTATTAAAACCAACGTTACTAAAAGATGTATTTTATTATTCTGAGTTCAGGCATGTTACATTCAAATTTCTATCATGTTCCCTGAGTCAGTTAGGAATATAAGAAGGTAATAATCTAACTGCCCATTCTAGATTATGGAGAACAGGTAGCCTTGCAATAGTGAAAAAACGAAAATGGCTGTAATTCACTATTAGGACATGCTACACACACCAGATTATGTCCTACCTTATACTTACAATGCACTGTGCCCTTGGGCCTACCATAGGGGTGTCTAATATGAAGCAAAGGGAAGGTTTAGGGACTGACAAGTGGGTGCACTTGCCAAGTCGACATGGCAGTCACAGACTGCGCACAGGCCTTGCAATGGCAGGCCTGAGACACACTTTACAATCTGCTTCTGTGGGTTGCACAACCAGTGCTGAAAGCCCACCAGCAGCTTTTGATTTACAAGCCCTGGGCACACATGGTGCACTGTACTCAGGGCTGACAGGTAAATCAAATAGCCCAATCATGGAATCACCAATTAGTACATCAATTTAACATAGGGAGCTCTTGCTCTGTGGCATTGAATAGCAGTGGCACAGTGCCCAAAGCTTATAAGCAGCAAAGACATATCAAAACAGAGGAGGCAATCAGTAAAAATGGAAGGGCGACTCATGACAATGATGTCAGGTCTAACTCCTCTTCTGTACCTCCGCTATCCTTCTCAATCCAAATGCCTAATTAATATCCATCACTCAAATTACTTTCATATTTCACTATACTAATTCACAACTAAGCCTTTTGGGTTCCAGAGTAGCATGCTACTCGCCAAGAAAATGTTTCAACACCCCATTAGGGCTAACAAGTGCTATATAAATGCAAACCTTTTTTCCCTCTTCTATCCCTCCTCTATCCTTCTCAATCCAAACAACTGACTAATATCCTCATCCCAAATTACTTTTATATTTCACTCTACTAAGTCACCACAAATCCTTTATGGGTCCTGGAATAGCGTACTACTTGCCAAAAAATTGCTTCAACACCCCATCAGGGGTAACAAGCACTATATAAATGCAAACCTTTTTCCCTCTTATATCCCTCTGCCA
Organism: Lissotriton vulgaris; assembly: GCF_964263255.1. Lineage (NCBI taxonomy): Eukaryota > Metazoa > Chordata > Amphibia > Caudata > Salamandridae > Lissotriton > Lissotriton vulgaris. Next base: position 92,897 of record NW_028250807.1, on the reverse strand, counting down.
TCCATCTGAATCCAAATAACTGACTAACCTATCCATCACTCAAATTACTTTCCTATTTCACTATACTAATTCAACACTAATCCTTTATGGGTTCTGTAGTAGCGTGCTACTCACCTAAAAAGTGCTTTGAAACCTCTTCAGGGGTAGTAACACAAAACAATACTTTTTCAACCCCTTAAAAGTCCAATGGATGCCATACAGGAAGGGGACTAGCTGGAGAAGGGTCAGTTAAGCTCCGTTAACCTGTAGCTGCAGGGAGTCCACTCCTTATTCCTTCTTGAAGTAAGACAAAGTCCTCAGAACTGTAGTGCCAGAAAGTGGAGGAGGCGCAGTCTTCCCCAGGAAGGCTCTTGAGTGCTGATCAGTGAAATGCAGGTTGCCACCCAGGCACCTGACCCCTTCTTCCAAAGTACTCTGTCTTTTTGTCCCAGAAAACACTATTCTTCCAAAATCCATGATGGCTGATATTTCAGCAGAGCAGTAAGAGTCATTTCCATAGCTCTACTCCCCCTAACATGTGCAAATTCCTTCCTCAACCCTGCTATCTGGCTGTGGCACAGGGGACTGGGGGTAGGTAGGCCTGGCATTCCCTAAATAAATAGATAAATAAGCACATTTATAAAGCGCTTAGTTACACTCGGCAGTGTGTCCCCGCGCTGCGGTGTCACTGCAAGAAATCCACCCGACTGCCTCATTCCTAATTATCCCTAGGGAAAAGATAAGTCTTCAAATCTTTCCTGAAACAGCTCTCTTGATCCTCCAACCGGAGGTGCACGGGAAGTTCATTCCAGTACTGGGCAGCCAACAGGCGGAACAAGCGTCCACCCATCCTAGCTCTCCTGGTCGCAGGAACACACACCAAACCCATCCCACATGATCTTAATTGGCGAGTAGGAGCATATGGGGTGAGTAGCTCCAACAAATAGGAGGGGGCAGTCCCCTGCAGAAAGCGGTGACAAACACACATTGCCTTAAACAGGACTCTCTCCCTTATCGGCAGCCTGTGGAATGCAGCCCGCGCAGCCTTCGCTGAAGCTCTCCTCAGGCGCATAAGAACCAGATGTGCTGCTGCGTTCTGCAGCCTCCTGAAGACGGAGCATACACTTAGTTGTGGCCCCCAGATAAAGAATGTTACCATAATCCATAATCCAGGTGCGATGTTACTAGGGCATGGACCATTGTCTTCCTGGCATCCGTCGGTAGCATATCCAGGGTTTTGCGGAGGAACTTCATGACTCCAAAACCAGCACCTGCCACCCTGGTACTCAGAAGAGAGCCTTGTGTCCAACCACACCCCCAGAACAGGTGGTGTCCCCAAGCTCTGTGGCCACCAGGCAGATGACCAGACTGACGGAGCTCGCCCCACCACAAGCACCTTGGTCTTATTACCATTCAACTTCAGGCAGTTGTTAGCCATCCATGCGGCTAGTTCTTGCAGGCACGCTACGAAGTTGAAAGCTGCCCTATCCGGTGGCTGTGCGAGGGAGAGCACCTGCTGCATGTCATTGGCGTAGGACACAACCCTGATCCCAAATCCATCAGTGATCTCCGCTAAAGGAACCACGTATAGATTGAAAAGGGTCGGGCTCAGGGTCGATCCCTGCGGTATCCCCTGTCTTAACTCGATGACTTTTGAGTAATGGGGTCCCTGCCTCACCTGGAAACTGTGCCCGACAGGAAAGATTTCAACCAAATCAGGGCACTGTCCTGTCCACCTTTGAAGCCTCATGCTTTTTGACCCCCCCCACCCCCCTCTCCCTTCCCCTTACATTCCTGTGTGGCTGTAGAGCTCTCTCCAGAAGTTTGCATCTCCCCTGGATAGCCTCTTATTACCTAATCAAGGCAGCCTTGCAAAGCCTGTTAGCACTGACCAATCAGGAAAGACTGCAGGAAGGCTGGCTTTCGGCTTAAAGGCAAGAAAGTGTTATAACCGCTTTTCTGTACAAGATATGAAACATTAATTGAGCGCAATATCTTGGATTTATCATTACCATTGTGTTAAAAATTATATTTTCATACTTTCCTAGCAATAGTTAAGCATACAAAACATATTGCCATGTTAGCCTATGAGACCAAGTATTTACATTGGGTAAAATTAAATGTGCAATTACTTCCTCGTCAGGGTTTGTAAAATATCTATTATAATGACCCTGCACATAAATCCAGGACTCCCCACCCCGGTGACTCCTAGGGGAGACTTGGGGGTAGCTTAATATGCAAAAATTATGTAGACTAATACTTCACAGTGCCCCCAGCACCAAAGCTGACTTTACAGGGGGGATGTCCTACACTGGGGGGAAATATTATGGCCAGTAGTTCGTCCCCAGGGTTTATAAAACATCTTTTATAAGGACCCTGCTTATGATTACCTGACCCCGCCCCTAGAACACCTAGGGGAGACCTTGGTGGTACCTGATGTGTAATAATAATGTAGATTACCACTTTACAGTGCCCCTGCCACCAAAGTAGAGTTTGCAGTGAATTTACGTTTCAAAAGCAGTGCTGCAACTCAGGGCTGCTTTTGAAATGACCTCAGGCTCTCAGCAGTGTACACATGCAAGTGCAAATATAGGCTGCTGGCCTCTAAACTTCTGTGCCATCTTATTTACTCGGGACTTATAGGTAGTTTTTAACCCCTTGCCATATTATCTACTAGGGATTTATAGGGTAGTTCATGCTAATTACATGTGTACCTCAATGCATGTGTAACATAGAACTGGCCTTGTGCCTGATTAGCACAATTAAGGGCACAGTCAGAGTCAACTACAATTTGTACCAGTCAGCCCACAAAGGTTGGGTGTGAACAGGCCAAAAGGGTAACTTTCTAACAATGACCTCCTGCTTGCGGGTCATTTATAAATGTGGCTGGCGGTCCCTCCACCAGAGGATGGAGTAATTTACTCAATCACCTTAGTGGCGGGACATCCTCCCAGAATTAAATCAGACCCTACATTTCTATGTGCTTTATGATATATATATATATATATATATATATATATATATATATATATATATATATATATATATATATATATATATAACTAAATAAATAAATAATAAATAAACACATTTTACCTACTGGTGGTTGCCAATAGGTAGTTATAATTAAAACCTAGTTTCCACAGGAAATCTCCAACATTCTAATTGCAATAACGTTGGCGCCGGTTGACGAATCTTCACAAAATTCTTCAAGAAGATGGGGCACTCCGCTCCTTCCCTGAAAGTTTGGGGGTGATTCGTCAAGTGGGGACCAAGAAAAAAAGGGTGTCCCAAAACATGTTTTCCCCATGCAATTTTCTATAGGGAACTTTAGACATGGCCACAGCCCGAACTGCTGAATGGAATTACACCAAATTTGGCAAAAAGGTAGAGTTTGATGGTGTAAATCCGTTCAGTAGTTCCTGAGAAAATCAAAAGCAAAATCATATATATATCTATGGACGAAGTACCGTACGTGTACCTCCAGAGCACGAGCTTTATGCTAATTGGCTGTCAACACTCCAAACCAGGATGTGTTGGCAGCCATCTTGTGGCTCAGTAGAACCGAGGCACAAGAAAACAGAAAAGAAACACGAAAAATGCGAAAAGGGGGCAGGGTAGAAACGCCCTGACCCCTTAGGCCTATTCAGGTGGTCCCACAAGGACCCTCAAGGCCCCAAAAAAGTTTTCTTACACCCCCCCAAGCCGCTTTTTTCGTTATTAGTCTCCCAGCCCCGGTGACCACCATCCCTGGGGCTTTTAACTGTAGGGAGGGGGCCCCTCTCCTGGAGCCCTTGATGGCCCTGGGGACGGCCACCCCACAGAGCCGGCTCCTGCAGTGTCCCGGGGTGCCTACCCCCGGGACACTGCTGTTTGCTATGGTAGGGCGGGAGCCTCGTGGCTCCCACCCTACCAAACTGCTTTGGTATTTGAAAGAGAGAGCAGGAAACCTGCTCTCTCTCTCAAAAACCAAAGCGGATTTGCTTTTCTGCATGGGGATAGGTGTAATGAGGCCACACCCCTTTTTACACCTCTCTGCAATGCAGCCCCCTGGCCCATACTGGAGGTTCCTGGTGGGCTAGTTGGCCCCCAGGGACCTCCAGTATTCAAGGGGATTTAGTTCCCCTCTAGAAACACGCCAGGGGCTGCATTGCAGAGAGGTTTAATGAGGACACACCCCTTTTTACACCTCTCTGCCATGCAGCCCCCTGGCGCATACTGGAGGTTCCTGGTGGGCTAGTTGGCCCCCAGGGACCCCAAGTATGCAAGGGGATTTAGTTACCCCTCTGGAAACGCGCCAGGGGGCTGTGTTGCACAGGGGTAAAATGAGGCCACCTCCCTTTTTACATCTCTCTGCAACGCAGCCCCCTCGCGCATACTGGAGGTTCCTGGTGGGCTAGGTGGCCCCCATGGACCCCCCAGTGTTCAAGGGGATTTAGTTCCCACTCTGGAAACACACCATGGGGCTGCATTGCAGAGAGGTGTAATGAGGCCACGCCCCTTTTTACATCTCTCTGCAACGCAGCCCCTGGCGCATACTGGAGGTTCGTGGTGGGCAAGTTGGCCCCCAGGGACCCCCAGTATGCAAGGGGACCTAATCCTCCAACTAAGAACGGGCTATGGGGCACCTGCACTGTGATTAAGGTAGTGGGCGGGGCTTGAGGTGATGTGTGCAAACATGCCCTGTGGCGCATTTTTAGTTGGGGCATTAATTCCTCTTCAATCCAGAGGTCCCCTAGGAGCCAACTAGCCAAACAGGTACGTCCAGTAAGTGCCACGGAGCTGCGTTGCAGAGTGTTGTAAAAAGGGGGCATGGCCTCTGAACACCTCTCTGCAATGCAGCTCCTTGGCGCATACTGGAGGTACCTGGTGGGCTAGTTGGCCCACAGGGTACCTCAGGATTGAAGAGGAATTAATTCTCCAACTTAAAACGCGCCACAGGGCGTGTTTGCACACATGTCACCTCAGGCGCGCCCCATTCCTTCACTATTGAGCAAAATATTCCTTTAAAATCAGCCGAACTACGAATTGCGATTTACTCACCTGTTATCACGAGAGACGTCAGTGCTGCATCTTTGAGCCCAGTACAGACCCTCAAAAGTGAATCTAAGGGTACTTACCAGTAACTTGTATTTCCTTCCATAGGAATCTATTGTGTGGTTTTCACCAGAAAAGTTTCTAAGTGTCTATTTTTGAGCCGAACTACGAATTCTGATTTACTCACCTGTTATCAGGAGAGACCTCAGTGCTGCATCTTTCAGCCCACTACTGATCCTGAAAAGTAATTCTAACCATACCTACAGTAACTTGAATTTCCTTCCATAGGCTAACATTGACTGGTTTCACTTGGAAATTTGTCTAAGTGTGGAGTTTTGGGACTTTAAAACATTGCTCTAAAATCAGCCGAAGTACGAATTCCTATATACTCATCTGTTATCAGGACTGGAGAGACCTCAGTGCTGTATCTTTCAGCCCATTACTGATCCTGAAAAGTAATTCTAACCATACTAACAGTAACTTGAATGTCCTTCCTTGGGCTAACATTGACTGGTTTCACTTGGAAATTCTTCTGTGTGGAGTTTTGGAACTTAAAATAACTCCTCTAAAATGAGCCGAACGATGAATTCCGATTTACTCACCTGTTATCAGGAGAGACCTCAGTGCTGCATCTTTTATACCAGTACTGATCCTGAAAAGTAATTTTAACCGTACTTACCAAAAACTTGAATTTCCTTCCATAGGATATCATTGCCTGCTATATAACATATATATAAATTTAAAAATATATAAAATAAAATATTACAATTTCAATATTTAATTTTTTTTAATTTATATTAAAAATATGTAGTGTCATTTAAAAAATTAAATATCTAAAAATAAATACTTTAAAACAATATAGTAAATAAGTGTAAAAAAATATAACAATTAATACATTTAAAAATTATCATTTACAAAACCTTTGAAATTCACTGAAAAAACCATAGGTTTCAGCCACGTTATAGTTAGGAATTAGCATTTAAAAAATTCAATGAACAAACCATAGTTTCACACATTTTATAGTTAGCTGGACATTTCACTCATACAAAATCATTTGAGATGTCATCAGTAATGTCATGAGTGATGTCACTGACCATGTCATGAGTGATGTAATATGTGACATCATCAGCAGTGCATTGTAGGCGCACGAGTTATAGTTAGCTGAACTAACTATAACAGTGGAATTTCAAAGTGTTTTGTATGAGTGAAATGTCCAGCTAACTATAACGTGTGAAACCTATGTTTGTTTCTGTGAATTTCTAAGGTTTTTTAAATGCTAATTCCTAACTATAACGTGGATGAAACCTATGTTTTTTTCGGTGAACATATATATATTTACTGAAAAAACCATAGGTTTCACACCAGTTATAGTTAGCTGAACATTTTACTCATACAAAAGCATTGAAATTTCCACGTTATAGTTAGTTGGACTCCCTATAACTTGTGCGCCCGCAATCCACGGCTGATGATGTCACATATTACATCATTCATGACATGGTCAGTGACATCACTGATGACACCACTGATTACATCTCAAATGACATCACTGATGACATCACTGATGACATCATCCAGTGTCTGTGTGTTTCTGTAAAGTTCTATACATCATTTGTGTGTTACTGTAAAGTTTAAATATGTTTTACATCTTCAAGAATGAGTGGGTGTATAAGTGTCTGGATGAAGGATTTAGTTGGTGTGTGACTGACTGTATGAGTAAGTGATTAAATGTGTCTTACTGAATGCATGGGTTAGTGACTAAACTGTCTGTATGTGTGCATCGTTATGTCTGTTGTTGTGTAACGTGCTGAATGTGTTGATTAGTAGCTGTATCAGTGTCTATATGGGTTATTTATTGGTTGCCCAAGTATTTGTATGTGAGGGTGAGTATGTGTGGGAGTGGCTGGGAGGTGTGTGACTCTGTGCATAGATGTGTGAGCAGTTGATTCGCTTGGTGTATGGCTTCAAGAGTGCATGTGGAAACAGCTCTATGGGCGGTTGACTGTGTGCATGGATGTGTTGGTGAGTGAATGGATATCTCAGTGCTACATGTCCAAGTAAGTACATATGTAAAACACAGTGCATGTGAGAGTTGGCATATATCGATTACTATACATGAGAGTCTGTGATTGCGTAAGTGACTGCATGGATCAATGTGTACTTGTATCAGTGATTGTAAAAGAGAGTAAGTATGTGTTAGTATATGTTTGAATAAGTAAGGTTATGTGTGTATAACTGTATAAATGAGGAAATGGGAGTGTGATTGATTCTTTGCATGACTGACTAGGTTTGTGAGTAACTCCATGGATGAGTGGCAGTGTGTCAGTGTCTGTATAGGTGTATGAGTGCATATGATAGTATTGTATTGATGAGTGACTGTATGTATGAGTGATTGTATGGGTGAATGAATGGATGTGTAAACTTAGGAATCAGTGAGTGTGTATGTAGTAACTAGTATTGGTGTGTCAATGGTTTCAGGAATTATTATTATGTTTCTTATATAGCGCCAGAATCGACCCCCGAAGGGGTATCTCCGCGCTTGCCTTGGGAACCCGTCTTGGTTTTTCCCTGTGAGATAGCCCTTAAAGGGCATCCCCAAGGTGAAAGCCAGGCATCCCGCCACGGGGGGGGCGTTGTAGAGATTAAGCAAGCTTAATGCCCAGAGTTGCAGAGTGTGAAACCATGATTAGGTCAGGCACCGAAGCGAGAATTATCCAGTCCGTGAACATTTGAGCTCAACAACCTGCCGCATCGGGAATCGAACCCTGGTCCCGGGTCTGACCTCTGCTTCAGGGTCTGCCTGCTCTAACCAGTGAGCCACACTTCTCCACCAATGGTAGTCTGTATTCAACACTGGATGTATCAAAGGTTAGATTAGAGTGTGAGGAGGTGCATTATATTATCACATGGATGATGTCATCTGTGATGTCATCAGGGATGTCATTTGAGATGTCATCAGTGATGTCATCAGTGATGTCACTGACCCTGTCATGAATAATGTAATATGTGACATCATCAGCAGTGGATTGCGGGCGCGCGAGTTATAGTGAGTCAAACTAACTATAACTTGGACATTTCAATGGTTTTGTATGAGTAAAATGTTCAGCTAACTATAACTGGTGTGAAACCTATGTTTTTTTCAGTGAATTTCAAAGGTTTTTTAAATGCTAATTGATAACTATAACGATTGTGAAACCTATGGTTTTTTCAGTGAATTTCAAAGGTTTTTTAAAAGCTAATTCCTTTGTATGTCGAGTTTGTAACCTACGATTTTCAAATTGAACTTTTTTTTTATTAGCGGTTTTTTTAAAGTATTAATTAATATTATATTTTGTTTCTCAAAAATTATTTTTTCCAATGTATTTTTCATGTAGGGTTTTTTCATCATTTTGTCTTGGAGCGCTCAGGTTGCGCGCACCGGTAAGCTCACCCGAGAGCGCAGCGATAGCGCTATTTCCGTGTGCAGAAAAAAAAAGTATGTATTTATACTAATAATGCAAGATATTCAGTGGCATACTTATAAAATTAGTATTTTTGATTTTAAATAACCGTATTTTGAAATTAAATGCATTTCCGAAAAGCTAGCAAAATGTCAATCAGGCGTGCCGCATAAGTGCCCCCGGAAGCGCCTACGTTCACGCTGCGTAAGCGCCCCCGGAGGCGCCTACGTTCGCGCCGCATAAGCGCCCTCGGAAGCGCTACGGTGCGCGCAGCGTGAGCGCGTCAAGTCATGTGACCTTAAAATAACTCTTTTCATTGGTTGTTAACAGTTTTTCTTACAACTAATGAAAACCCCACCAATTTCCTTCCCTTCTTCTTTCACTTTGGAGACAGCAGGACCTGTTCCTTTCTGTTCTTCTATTTAGTGAAAAGAATGGCTGCCAGACCACCCAGCAGCAGTGAGGACTCAGATGACTTCATTGAGGAGGAGCCTCTTCAGCCCAAGGTGAAGGAGCCCTTTATATGGATTTTTTTTTACCATACCACTAGTTGAAAAAAAGGTAATGCTCCAAAGGTGGAGTGTAAAATTTGTCAAAAAGTTCTTTCACAGGATGACCCTAGAAGAAAGTACAGTTTTGGCAACTCCACAATGATTCAGCATGTCCAACGGAGGCACCTCCAGAACTGTGCCTGGGAGAGTGTCAGGGACCTGGCACGTAATCCCCCAAGAGATGGCGCCTCAACATCCACTGGAGGAGCAACAACATCATCCGTGAGAGGAAGACCTGAGCAGCTGATCCCCAACATTCAGCCTGTTTTCAATGATATCCCTATCAAGTGTAAGCAGTGTGATGAACTGCTTTGCTATGGAGAACAGAGTATAATGAACATTGTACGCACAAGGGAAAACCACTGCTGCCATCCCCAGTCCTAATTTTTCCCCTTTTTTTGCTCCTGTTGAGCAGATTGGCATTCCCTGTTTTTGTTCAGAAAAAAAACATAAAAAAGAAGAAAAAAAACAGTTCTTTTTAGAACTACCTCCAATTCTCCAAATAGAGCTGTATTCTTTACAAATTCAAAAGGAGTGAGTGAAGTGGAGTATAGTCAGAGAGCAAAGGAAAATGAGTGAGGGAGCAAAGAAAGGGACGGGAAGGGAAGTGAACTAGGGGTACTGAAAGAAGGTGAGTGTGGGAGGTGAGTGAGGAGAAAGGGAGTGAACAAGGGGAATGTAGATAAGTGAAGAAAACGGAGTAAGGGAAAGGGGGTGTGGAAGGGTAAGAGAAGAGCAGTGATGTTGAGGAAAGAGTGGTGATAGAGAATGGATAAAGGCAAGTGAGCATGAGACAAGGGGAGTAAGGGAGTGAGGAGACAGGGGAAGTGAAGGAAAAAGTGACAGTAGAGGACTGAGTGAGGGAGGAAAGAAAGAAAAGTGATGGAGTGTGGCTGAGTTATAGGGAGTAAGCGTAACAGAAGAGGAGTGAAAGACTAAGAGGACAGAAAGAATAGGGGTAACAGAGAGAAAGTGAGGGAAGGGGAGTGAGAAAGTTAGAGGACAGAGGGATTTAGAGAAGGAGTTACTGAAGTGAAGTAAGGGTAGGGAAAAAGGTGAAAGAGCGAAAGAAGGGAAGAGAGAGGAAGAAAAGTAAAGGAGAAGGTCTGAAAGAAGGTGAGTGTGGGAGTAGGGCTGAGTTATACAGAGTGAGTGTGACACAAGAGGAGTGAGAGACTAAGGGGAGGGAGACAATGAGGCTAACAGAGAGAGAATGAAGGAAAGGGAGTGTAGAAGTAAGAGGACAGAGGGAATAAGAGAAGGAGTTACTGAAGTGGAGTAAGGAGAGTTAGGGAAGGGAAAAGAGTGAAGGAGCGAAGGAAGGGAAGAGAGTGGAAGGAATGTAAAGGAGAAGGTCTGAAAGAAGGTGAGTGTGGGAGTATAGCTGAGCTATAGGGAGTGAGCGTGACAGAAGAGGAGTGAGAGACTAAGAGGACAGAGAGAATGAGACTAAAAGAGAGAGAATGAGGGAAGGGGAGTGTAGAAGTAAGAGGAGAGAAGGAGTAAGAGAAGGAGTTAGTGAAGTGGAGTAAGGAGCGTAAGGGAAGGGAAAAGAGTAAAGGAGCGAAGAAAGGGAAAAGAGAGGAAGGAAAGTAAAGGAGAAGGTCTGAAAGAAGGTGAGTGTGGGAGAATGACTGAGTTATAGGGAGTGAGCGTGACAGAAGAGGAGTGAGAGACTAAGGGGACAGAGAGAATGAGGCTAATGGAGAAAGAATGAGGGAAGGGGAGTGTAGAACTAAGAGAACATAGGGAGTAAGAGAAGGAGTTAGTGAAGTGGAGTAAGGAGAGTGAGGGAAGGGAAAAGACTGAACGAGCGAAGGAAGGGAAGAGAGTGGAAGGAAAGTAAAGGAGAAGGACTGAAAGAAGGTGAGTGTGGGAGTATGGCTGAGTTATAGGGAGTGAGCGTGACAGAAGAGGAGTGAGAGAATAAAGGGAAGGAGAGAATGAGACTAACAGAGAGAGAATGAGGTAAGGGGAGTGTAGAACTCAGAGGACAGAGGGAGTATGAGAAGGAGTTAGTGAAGTGGAGTAAGGAGAGTATGGGAAAGGAAAAGACTGAAGGAGCGAAAGAAGGGAAGAGAGAGGAAGGAAAGTAAAGGAGAAGGTCTGAAAGAAGGTGAGTGTGGGAGTATGGCTGAGTTATAGGGAGTGAGCGTGACAGAAGAGGAGTGAGAGACTAAGGGGACGGAGAGAATGAGGCTAACGGAGAGACAATGAGGGAACAGGAGTGTAGAATTAAGAGGACATAGGGAGTAAGAGAAGGAGTTAGTGAAGTGGAGTCAGGAGAGTAAGGGAAGGGAAAAGAGTGAAGGAGCGAAAGAAGGGAAGAGAGAGAAAGTAAAGTAAAGGAGAAATTCTAAAAGAAGGTGAGTGTGAGAGTATGGCTGAGTTATAGGGAGTGAGCGTGGCAGAAGAGGAGTGAGAGACTAAGAGGAAAGAGAGAAGAGGGGTAACAGAGAGAGAGTGAGGGAAGGGGAGTGTAGAACTAAGAGGTCAGAGGAAGTAAGAGAAGGAGTTAGTGAAGTGGAGTAAGGAGAGAAAGGGAAGGGAAAAGAGTGAAGGAGCGAAAGAAGGTAAGAAACAGGAAGGAAAATAAAAGAGAAGGTTTGAAAGAAGGTGAGTGTGGGAGTATTTCTGAGTTATAGGGAGTGAGCGTGACAGAAAAGGAGTGAGAGACTAGGAGGACGGAGAGAATGAGGCTAAAAGAGAGAGAATGAGGGAAGAGGAGTGTAGTAGTAAGAGGACAAAGAGAGTAAGAGAAAGAGTTAGTGAAGTGGAGTAAGCAGAGTAAGGGAGTGAAGAAAGGGAAGAGAGAGGAAGGAAAGTAAAGGAGAAGGTGTGAAAGAAGGTGAGTGTGAGAGAGGAGTGAGGAAACGGGGAGTAAACGTGGGGATCCAGAATAAGTGAGGGAAGCGCAGTAAGGGAGCAGAGGTGTTGGAGCATGAGAGAAGAGTAGTGAGGTTAAGGAAAAGAGGGTTGAGAAAGTAAATTTAGTACGTCAAACTTACCTTATAAGTAATGTAAACTTAATTACATATTTTCAGTAAATTTAATATCTGTGAAAGAGAAAAAAAAGTAAGTTATAATATTTACAATATATATTTCATAATACAAGAGACAAAGTAGGAGATTAAAAGTCCTAAAAAGTTAATAAGAGATGAAGTAGGAGTGAAGGGCTCAGAAAGGAAAACAAAGGAATGGTGAAGGTCAGAGAGAGTTAAAAAGAAATAGAGGAAGAGCAATGTACTAAAAGGATAATGACATGGATACATTCAGTGACAGAGAAGAAGAGTAGGAGAGAGAAATGAAGTGAAGGTGAGTAAGATACTAAAGGAATGTGCATTAGGAAATCTAAAGGAAGAAAGGGGAGTAAAAAAAGGGGAGTGAGTGACAGAGAAGCAGGAGTAAATAACATTGGATTAATGACAATAAGGCATGGAAGGTGAGTGAGAGTGAATGTAGGGTCGTAAGACAGTGAGGAGACAATGGGAGTGAAGGTAACAGAGAGGGAGTGAGGGAAGACAAGTGAGAATATGAGAGAACAGAGAGAGTGAGAGAAAGAGTGAGTAAAGGACAGTAAGGTGAGTAAGGGAAGAAGAATGACTGAGGCAGCAAAGGAAGAGAAGAAAGGGAAGAAAAGTGAAGCAAAGGTACTGGGAAAAGGTGAGTGCGTGAGGAGAGAAAGAGGAAGGGTAGTTAAGGATGATGAATGAGGATGCCTGAGGGAACCGGAGTAAAGGAACAAGGGTGAGGGAGGGTGAGTGAAGGGCAGTGAGGTTGAGGAAAAAGGGAAGATAGAGAGAGGATAAAAGCAAGTGAGCATGAGACAAAGGAAGTGAAGGAGTGAGAACAAAGAGGTAGTGAAGGAAAGAGTAGCAGAAAGGAACTGAGTGAGAAAGCAAAGAAAGGTAAGTAAGGGAGTGCGTGAGTGGAAGAGAAGTGAGAGAGTGAGAGGATTGAGAGAGTGAGGCTAAGAGAGAGGGAGTGAGGGAAGGGAAGTGAGGATGTGAGAGGACAGAGGAAGTGAGAGAAGGAGTAAGTGAATTGTAGTAAGGTGAGTGAGAGAAGGGGAATTATTGAGGGAACAAAGAAAGGAAAGAAGGGTAAGGGGGGTGAAGTAGAGTGACTAACAGCTGGAAAGTGGTGGATGGGAGAGAGGGAAAGGGCCGTGAAGGAGTGGATAAGTGAGGAAAGTAGAATAAGGGAAGGGAGGTGAGGAAGAGTGAGAAAAGGCCAGTGAGGGTGAGTTAAGAGGAGTGATAGAGGGTGCAAATAGGTGAGTGAGCATAAGAGAAGGGGAGAATAATATATATTAGATAATACAAAATATAAATTAATTTGTACAACATGTTATATGGTTTATTTTTGCTGTTCTCAGAATATATTGAATTTATTTCACTTAAAACAGTGACTTCAATACTACTCATCATATAACAGCGGGCAAAAAAAACCCCAATCAAAATGATTGTGTTTAAAATACTCATAGAATGATTCAATAAATAATATAACATTTTGAAAAAACATATCTTAACTCACTTTTGATCCATGTACTTTTCCACGAGGCCAAATAGTATATGGAAAGTCCTTTTCTTTGGAAATTAGTCAATAGTATTCTTAATCTCTGATTTACCTGAGTTTCTGAAATGTAATTACATTATGAAACAATAGTTTTATTTTCACCTCTAGCTTACTTTTTATTAATATTTTCTATAATACTCACAGTACACATTATGTGATATACATATACTACCTCTATGAGAACTACATGTTTTTGATTATCTTCATCACTCTCATTGGTAAAGTCATTTTGAACAGCAAACTACGTTTTATTAACTGCTGCAATCTTCATAGGCCAATTACCTTCCCTAAAATTTTGTTTGTAAGAACACTAGGTAAGAATTTTGTAAGTCAGAAGGCAAACGTTGTTTGAAAGTCAATTGAGTATCATTGCAGTGTTTCCAACCTTTATGACATTTTAAATAAGCTGTGTAATGTCCTGATGTTGTTGAAGGACCATCATGGTAAATAATTGCTGCAGTTGTAAAGGTTCTTCCTGAAATTGATAATTGAGAAGCCACAACATTTTTAATTAATGTTGTCAATTTAGTTCCATCAGATCTACATCGTTGGAACATTAAAATTACATACTGTCGATATGTTTGTATAAATAATGTTGATAGCATTGCAGATTTACATTGAGTACAGACCATGCTTTGATTTGCTTGTCTAACTAGATTATTAAATGACACTGATTTGCAGTCTGGTAAAGTCAAATATATAAATCTTTCAGTGTCTATTGCAGTACTACTTGAAAAGGAGCAATTGTCGCAGTCATGCTGCCATTTATAAGCAAGGCCAAAAAGATTTTCTACATCTACACCTTCATCTTGCAAAACAACAAGCATATACATTGGAAATTCCCGACAATCTTGCTGAATATTCTGTGAAAATTGATTTAGACCAGAACATATGTCTAAAACATTTCGAATTTCAGAAACACTTTGTATTTTTGTTCTATCACTGCTACATTTCTGAAACACAGAATTTAATAAACAACAAAATGTTTGATCACGATTTCCAGCAATCTGTTCTTGTACAGTTTGGAGAAAAAAAACAACGTTAACCCCTACATTAGCATAGCAGTTGACACCAGAACTATTTTCAAACTGAAATCCAACAACATCTTTAACTGAATCCTTTTCTTTTCTGCTTACAATTACTGGTTCATCTACTTTTTTTCTTTTTGCTACAGCTTCACTATAATTTTTCTCATTTCTTCTTTTTTGGCCTACCACACGCTTTTCAAATAGAGGATATTAAGGTAAATTTGGAGCATACTCTCTTCTTAACCTAATATATTCTTTTACACAATTTAGATCTGCATTAATCTTTGTCTCATCAAAATCAATCAAGTACAATCCTGATAAAGTTCTGACTCGAGATAAAGCGACATATGCCATACCCTCCTTGAACACAGAACTTCCAATATTCACCAAAGCACTATCTACACTTAAACCTTGAGATTTATGAATAGTTACTGCATATGCCAAAAAAACAGGAAACAGTTTTTGGCGGACTTATAAATCTTTCACAAGCAAAAATCGGGCAGAACAACAACTTATTTGTTGTACTTCTTCAATACCATCAAATTTAATTTTTATAAATTCAATTTCATCTCTATTTCGGTAATTCACAAAATCAACAACATGACTCATTGCTCCATTTACTAAACCTCTTTCCACATGTAAATTACGTCGTAAAATTATACGACAATTTAAAGATGCATACAGAGTCTTTTCCAAACCAGCAGTTTTAGATATTTTCTTCTCTAAAGAATCCAATTTTGATTTCAACTTTTCTGACAAAATAATAGTTGCTCCTTCATGTTCTATTTTATCAAAAGCTTCCAGTTTCACAAGCTCTTGATTTTCCAACTTTAACATTTTGTTATTGAAGATTGAACATTCCTGCAGAGTTGGCATCAAGCATATGACAGATTTGTTTTCTGGAATTTTCTTAAAAATATTCTCTGGGAGAATGTTTTCTTTGGAAACAAATTTGAAATTAATCGTGCATGTAAAGCTGCTTTCCCATGCTCACTTACTTTTCCAATTCTTACATCTTGTAGAATCTTTTTATAATCTTCATCCTTTGCCTGTCGCATATTTTGTAGCAGTTCTGCATATTTGAAATTTAACCATATGTTAACATTTCCAATGCTTCCTAGGCACTTCCTGGTATCTTCATGTGTACCCATTTTAAACACTGGTAGTCCTTTCACTGGAGTTAGTTGCAATAGATCTCCAAAAACAATGATGTGTTTGCCTCCAAATAAGACATCATACTCTGTTTTAAGAATTTCTTGCATTCTTAAATGCACAAAAGCGAGCATTACATTTGATACCATGCTTACTTCATCAATGATAAGAAGTTTATTTTTTTTAGGACTCTTGAAACTTCCCAACAAGCTTCTCCAGATAGCTTGTAGTATTGTAATTTATTATCATGCTCTACTGGCAGCATCAATAAGCGATGTAAAGTAATCCCTTTAATGTTGTGTGTGCTGCCAACCCAGTTGGAACGGTAACAACACAAGTCAGCGATGATTCCGTTCTTTTCTGCAGATACGTCGCAATTGCTATAATCAGAAAACATTTTCCAGGTCCTGCTTCTCCACTTACGTACAGTCGGACAGCCATAAATGATGTACATGAGCACTCTTTTTTCTCATGAGATAAACCATGCTCAATCTGTTCTGTGACTTCGTCATATATTTGTCTCTGCTCAACGTTTAGTTATTTTTCCAAATCTTCTAAGTTAACTACATCCTGCTGAGCTTGTTCCATGGCTCTTTCCACTTCATCCATGGTAGTGGCAGCTTCATTTTGTATAATTGGTCCTCCTAGTGGATCCTGACTCAATGAAGCAGAACTCTGACTGTCTTGAGAACTGTCTCTAGCAATCTCTGCTGCAATTGTAGCTTCTTGCTGTATTTCTTCCTTCAACATTTGCAGATAATGTGAAAAAAACAGGACATTCTATGGTATCCTTGGTTGCATTGAACAAATCTTCATAAGTAAGAAAATCTCCAAGTAGTTTGTCTTCTCTACGCCAAGGCTTAAAGAGTTGCAAAAGAGCTAAGTAATAAAATTCCCTTTTGTCTGGAGATTCACAACTCAATTTTCGATGATTAATCAAATGGCCTTTTCTTTGTTTCACTAGACAGCCTTTATATCCAATTACAGCATATACACTTTTATTGATGTCTTCTGTGACGTTCCTCTTAAAAATATAGGTTTGCAGAACTTTATAGAGACAAACGTTCTCAAGATGATTACTTCTATTTGGATAGTATGTATCCAACATGTTTGTCTTCAAAATATCTGTACTGTCTGGTTCTTTCTCCGCCAAATACTCAATTTCTTGTACAGATTTCAAAACTCGGTTTCGTGTTGCAGCAAGACCTAGACTCACCCAAATGATGGTTCTAGATTTGGCATATAGACTTGCTGATAATAACCGATCAGAACATTCGTATGCTCCAATTTCTCGTTGCAACAACATCTTCAGACTGTAACTGTATAATTTCTTGCTTAGACCCTTTTCATGTGAAATTTCCTCCCACATTTCCTTCAGTTCTGTCTTTTCTGATTTTGTGCTGTAAGACATCACATATCGAGCCACAGCAATAGAGTTATCAGAAACATATTGAATATCCATGTTAGCATTCCACATGGACAAAATGACTGAGTTGTAGTCATTTATGTATTTGGACTCCTCATTTCTTCTAAGATTGTATGTATTTTTTGGTGATTTTCTTGTCACAGTATGTCACAGAGAAGACATAAAATTGTTCACTCTTCCTTTCGATGTTACTGGACGTGGAAATGCAAAACGACATTTCGTGTAGAACTTGTCCTTGGATTTGTATTTTGGACGACAGTATTTCCCACAAAGATGGGTTTGAAAGCGTAAAACTTGATGTCTCAAATTGTTTTCTTCTGTACTTTTCGGAACAGCACATGTAGAATACTTCTCAATGAAACTCGTCACTTTGTCATCTGAATCTGTTCCAAATTTTGGTGCATCTTTAATCCATAACAGCATATGTATGTGAGGAGCACCTCTTGCTTGATACTCCTTTCTCCAAAAGAAATCCAACACCTCTCCAAGCTGAGAATTTTTTTTTTTGTAATAAAAGACATCATAGCTTCAAAACTATGATTGAAATACCTGCATATATTAACTGGATCCAAAGAACACAGTTCTCCAGGTGTCTTGTATTCAATATTTTCAATGTTTTTATTTGCCCTGCCGTAGAAATTCAGGTAAGTCTCCCCAAGCATACTCAGCAGAGCTAAGAGTGAGGAACCATGTAGGAGTTCCTAAGTTTCTTAGCATACATTTCAATTCCCCATGATGACGGTACCAATACTCGTTAGTTCCACGCTGACATGCCATGAGATTAATTAGCTGAGATTCCAAAACACTGTCTTGCAGTTTCACTTTATCCATAAAGTCCCTTGCCGAAACATTTTGTAGATGTGCTCCACTTTTCAGTATATGGTTCACTGCATATGAAAGTCCAGACAAGTCACTCTCAAACAGTAGATGGAACAAATATGGAATGCATTGACAAAACCTTGGATCTTCTGCATATAATCTTGAAGTCCGGTATTCAGATGCAGGAATTTGAACAGGTTGGTCGTCATATCGTCCACCTTCACCTGTTGGAAATAACGGTGGAAAACAACGAGCTTCCAAACTTTCTTCCCATACACTAATGGGACTTCCTTTGGCTTCTTTCATTTGAAACAAGTCAATAGCATTCCCCATTACTTCTTTGGAATGCAATGGATGAACACTATAATGTTCATAAATTTCGTCACTTCTAGAGACATCAAGTTTTTCAATTTGCCCGGCTGAGAAATCAGTGTTGTCTTCTACAGTTGTTTCCTCTTCTCCCACATACACATTTTTATAGTACTGATTATTTTTTACCAGATACAACGTTGCCTTTTTGACTTTCCTAACATCCACTAATTCTTGCCTGATTTTCTTACTCTTTGTCGAAACACTATTAACTAGAATAATCAGTGGTTTCTCTTCTACTTTTTCAACACCAATTGTATCAATATTTTTCTTAAAATCTAGAGGCAAATGAACAACTCTTCCCTTTAATCCTCTCTGTAAATCTGAAGGAGGCAATTTCCCTGTCTTAGGCTCGATGCGAACAATAGCCTGAAAAGGATGCACACATTGAATCAGAATAGACTCATAGGTATTTAAATCCATCAATTCAGAAGGAATGTCTACTAATTCCAGATTATTATGAACAGCTCTAGCAGGTATTCTACTTCCATTTAACTTATTATAACAATATTTACAAATACGTTGATCAGAACCCAAATCAAAACAATTTTCTACCAACAAATAAGTTGCAAAATCCTTCCACTCATTATTATTTACCTTTTCGCTTTTTACATATAAATCAACTAATCTAGTCTGATGCTTATAATGAGTTCGTCGACAACACACACAAGTAAAATTAGGCCTTTCACTTGAATTGACGTTAAACTTTGTAATTTCATGTTCAAATTTTTCTGTACTTGAAATCTCTACATTCTCTTCTACATTACCTTCTATTACTGAATCAATTTCTGCACTGTCCTCTTTTTCACCAAAGTAACAAAACTCAATTTCTTCACAAATGTTTTTCACATCTAATTCAGTTCCATGCAAAAGAGCACTGTTTAACTGTTTTAGTTTAAGTGCTGGACTTTTTGCATAATACAACCTTCTCACTAATTTCCTCACATTTGTCACACCCTCCCTCACTGTATCCTACCCTTACTTAATTCTTCCCTTAACTCTGGCACAGTCCCTAGGTCATTTAAGGAGGCCATTTTGGTACCCCTGTTAAAGAAACCTGGTGCGGATCCAGCGGTCCTCGTCAACTATCGGCCCATCTCCCTCTTGCCTTACCTGTCCAAGATCTTGGAGGCACATGTTACTACTTGCCTCTCGCAATTCATTGAGGAGTCCAACTTCCTGGAAACAAATCAGGCCGGCTTCAGACCAGCACACTCTACGGAGGCTGTGATTCTGGCCGTGTTGGATAACCTCAGATGCAATGCCGACAGAAGACTACCCCAGCATTAGTCCTACTTGACTTGTCGGCGGCATTCGACACGGTGGACCACAACATCTTACTCCACCGTGTCGAGTTCACCGGAGTCTGTGGGCCTGCTTTGTCCTGGGTTAAGTATTTTTTAGAGGGAAGATCTCAGGCAGTTAGCCAGGGTCCTTTCATCGCCCCCAGAGTTTCGTCATCTTGCGGGGTCCCTCAAGGATCCTCCTTGTCCCCCCTCCTTTTTAATTTGTACCTTCAACCCCTCCTTCACTCCTTAGGTAAGTGGGATATCACCGTGTTAATTACGCGGATGATTTGCAAATTATTTTCCCCCTCACCTCCCCTGATGCTGTTTCCAACTTCCAGGCGGCCATGACACACATCCAGCACTGGATGAACCAAAATCAACTCAAGCTCAACCCTGGCAAAACTGAGCTTCTCCTTCCTGGGAGAAGTGCCCCCTATTGGGGCCCCCAGTTTTGGCCTACTGAGCTTGGTACACCTCCTTCCCCTGCTGGCTGCGTAAAGAGTCTCGGGGTCATTATTGACTCTGGGCTCACTCTCAAGGCCCAAGTGAGCGCGGTAACATCTTCCTGTAAGTTCCAGCTATACAGGATACGGAAAGTCGCCCACCTCCTGACCCCCGAAGCCTTGTTACAAGTCTTAATAGCCCTGGTGATGTCCCGTCTGGATTTCTCCAACTCTATATATCATGGCCTCCCCAAATCCAAGCTGTCCAGGCTACAGATTGTTCAGAACCAGGCTGCCAGACTTGCACTCAAAATTCCCAGATGGCAGTCAGCCCAACCTTTATTACACCAACTTCCCTGGCTACCAGTCAATGAAAGAATTGCTTTCAAGGTCCACTGCCTGGTCTTCAAGGCTCTCACCGGTCCCTCCCCTGCTTTCCTGAAGTCCTTGATCACTCCCCATTGTCCCCCCGCACCCTGAGGTCCACCCACCTTCAGCTCCTACTCGTCCCCCGCTTCAAACTCACCAGATCCGGTGGTCGTAGTTTCTCTCACCTGGCCCCCAAGCTGTGGAACTCTCTTCCACTTTCACTCAAGACTTCTTCTTCCCTTCTCTCTTTTAGGAAATCCTAAAAAACTTTGCTCTTTTCCCACCCTCACTAAACTCCTATCGCTCATCTCAGTATCCCTCAGCGCGCAGGAAACTCATGGTGACAGTGCGCTAAATAAATGTCCCTTAACATTAACATTAACATTAACATGTACTGCTAAAATCCTAAAATGGTGAAAAACACTCTGACATACTTTTCTTGAAAGACAAGCCAGTGAATGCCCTTGCAAACCTGTTTTTTCTCTCACTCTGCAAGGATCCAACTCTTGCAAAATTTTTATTTTTTGTTTTACACTTTTCTTAGTATATGTTCTTAGGAAACTGCGAAACCAATCAATTGAATCCTGTCGCACACTACAAATGCTACTACAATTCCAAGTATACACTGGAGCCTTAGGACATCTCCCTAAAACTTCACCAGCTAACACCTCTTCTGTATTTCTAGGCACAATCTTTTCTTTTTCAACTGGACAACCGTCCTTCACCTCATATGCTCGACCACTGGTGTCAACTGCATGCACCAAATCATTATCCTGAAAGTAACTTTCTTCATTAAAAAATGTCTCACAACTTGAACTATGCTTCCATTCTCCAGAAAAAACATCACAAAAATTAGTCCGATTAATTACTCTCCTCTACTTACATTTTGATTTTAAAACATTGATTACTTTATCTAGTGTATGAATTATATTCATTACTAATCCATATAACTTATTTTTCACTTTAAATGCTTCATCCACAATCTTAATTATGCTTTTTTTTCTTGTAAAAAGAGGTCTTTTGTGATACCTCTTTACATTTTTTAATAAATTAGATAGTATTCTGTTATAAAACATTCGTCTACGAATTTCAATAAATTGATTTCTTCTTCTCTTGCTATACACAATATCATCTCCATCTACAGGTCTAACATTTTTGGAGGGACACAATTTCTTTTTTTAATTAGAGGTGTCGTATTGTTCTTTAAAACAACACCTTTTATTTTTTGACATTTCAATAAGTTCCTGAGAAAATTCTTAGTTTGCTTACCAGGAGCATTATTTTTTTTTACTGAAGATTTTGTTTTGGATGAATCTTGTATTTTCATTTCCTTAGACCTTAATTTTTTTAAATATTTTTTTTGACGTCTTGCTTTGGATGGCATAGTGTTGTATCTTTGTACAGATGATTATAATCTGTGGTAAAGAAAAAATAACATATTATAAATCACTACAAACATATTACATAGCAATTACAATAAGTAAACAATATAAACAGTAGTTTACAACATAAGGCTGATTTACATTACATGTGCTATGCTTTGTGACAAAAACTATTTACTATGTAAAATATTTTCTGGTAAAATGTCTGGCTTTAACATTTTTGTCAAAGATCACACTGAGTGTCTGTGTGAAATAAGGAATTACATTTCACATTTTTCAATAATGTCACCTGTGCCTTCGAACAGTTTGTCTCTTTTAGCTTAAAAGGTATTCTGTGTCTGTGGCTCATGTCACTATGCACGTCCTTAATCTCTCTTTTTCTGTGTGTCATTTCTCTCTTTGTATGTGTGTCATGACATGTGTCTCATGTGCCTAACATCACACAGTGAGTCAAGCTTGATTTTAAATGGATCTGGGTGAATTATTTGCTTAGTACATGTACTACTAGGAAATCTTAGGCAGCATGTCTGTTAGGCCTCTTAATTCTGAAATAGGCTCAAAGCTGTGCAATCAAGATCCAGGGTGTGTTATATATGTTACATATATAAGCAAGACAGATCATTAATTTCTCATTACATGTAACATCCTGATCAAGTGCCTAAGATCACAATGTGAGTGAAGCTTGATTCATCCATCAGTGTAATCTTAGGCACATGACCAGGATGTTACATGTAATCTACCATGCCTTTAAAAAACATGTACTCCCATATTTTTAAAGACATGAACTAAGCATTTTATTCACCCAGATCCGTTTAAAATCAAGCTTGACTCACAGTGTGATCTTAGGCACATGACCAGGATGTTACATATAATCTACCATGTCTGTCTCTGCAAGCAGTATGTGTGTCTCTGCTCATATTATTTCACTGTATCTACTGGCAAAAAACAGGCCCCCTATGTATAAGCAAGACATAACAGGAATTTCTCATTACATGTAATATCCTGGTCATGTGCCTAAGATCACACTGTCAGTGAAGCTTGATTCATCCATCACTGTGATCTTAGGCACATGACCAGGATGTTACATGTAATCTACAATGTCTTTAAAAAACATGTACTTCCATATTTTTAAAGACATCAACTAAGCATTTTATTCACCCAGATCCATTTAAAATCAAACATGACTCACAGTGTGAGCTTAGGTTAATGACCAGGATGTTACATATAATCTACCATATCTGTCTCTGCAGGCAGTATATGTGTCTCTGCTCATATTATTTCTAAGGGTGGGCGTAAAATCCGTTTTGCGGGCGAATTTGCGGATTTTTCGCGATTTCGCGATCCGCGAATCTTGCGAAATCGCGGTAAAATCTGCGAATCAGCGGGGACGAATTTTCAGCCAAGCAAGGGTTACAGCAGCAGGTGCAAAAGTTGAACCCAATTTCTTTGTAACCTTTTACAAAAGGGCTACAAACAAATTAACTTCAACTTGGACACCTGCTGCTAATTGCTTCCTGGCGCCTCGTTGCCTACTTGCAACTATTCTCTGACCCTGCTCTGTCCCTTGAAGCAGGGTCAGAGAATAGTTACAAGTAGGCAATGAGGCACCTGTCCAAGGAATTAAACCTCATCAGGAAGCACTTACAGATATAAAAAACAGGAAGAAGGGAGAGGATGGCAAATACACCCATTTTGAGTTGTCAGGAGGGGTTAAACTAAAAGAGACCTTTACAGCACAATTTTCATATGCATTTTGCTAAAAATAAAAAGCTGTATGTTCTGTAGGGGCAACTCAGGAATCTGGCCCTTCAGAGATCCGGCCTCTCTTTCTTTCTCTCGTTCCATCTCTCCCTCTCTCTTTCCCTCTCTTTCTCTATCTATCTATCTATCTATCTATCTATCTATCTATCTATCTATCTATCTATCTATCTATCTATCTATCTATCTATCTATCTATCTATCTATCTATCTCTCTCTCCCTCTGCCATAAACGACTGCATGGGTAACTTCGCTATGCAAGCGGCTCGCGAAGACGCAAAAAGCCCTGCGAACACGCAAAAAAACAAAAATCCGCAAATTCGCACAAATTCGCGAATTTTGCGGATCGCAAATTTGCAAATCTGCAAATTCGCAGATCGCAAATTCGCAAAATTCACCAATGCTTAATTATTTCACTGTCTCTACTGGCAAAAAATAGGCCCCCTATATATAAGCAAGACATAACATTCATTTCTCATTACATGTAACATCCTGCTCATGTGCCTAAGATCACACTGTGAGTGAAGCTTTATTCATCCATCAGTGCAATCTTAGGTACATGACCAGGATATTACATGTAATCTACCATGTCTTTAAAAAACATGTACTTCCATATTTTTAAAGACATCAACTAAGCATTTTATTCTCCCCGATCCATTTAAAATCAAGCATGACTCACAGTGTGATCTTAGGTTAATGACCAGGATGTTACATATAATCTACCATATCTGTCTCTGCAAGCAGTATGTGTGTCTCTGCTCAAATTATTTCACTGTCTCTACTGGCAAAAAACAGCCCCCTATATATAAGCAAGTCATAACATGAATTTCTCATTACATGTAACATCCTGCTCATGTGCCTAAGATCACACTGTGAGTGAAGCTTGATTCATCCATCAGTGTGATCTTAGGCACATGACCAGGATGTTACATGCAATCTACCATGTCTTTAAAAAACATGTTTTTCCATATTTTTAAAGACATCAACTAAGCATTTTATTCACCCAGATCCATTTAAAATCAAGCTTGACTCACAGTGTGATCTTAGGCACATGACCAGGAGGTTACATATAATCTACCATGTCTGTCTCTGCAAGCAGTATGTGTGTCTCTGCTCATATTATTTCACTGTCTCTACTGGCAAAAAACAGGCCACCTATATATAAACAAGACATAACAGTCCATCTCAGTGATGGACAGCCTATGCGAGGGCATTGATACCAACCTCCCCCAGGCCCTCATTCTTTTAGATCTATCCGCCGCTTTTGACACGGTGGACCACTCCATCCTCCTCACCCGTGTCAAGGCGGCGGGCATAGAGGGCCTGGCCCTCGCCTGGCTTAAGTCCTTCCTGAGTGATAGGGCTCAGGCAGTCCACCTTGCTGGTTTCACTGCTGCCTCTCGTAAGGTTGCATGCGGAGTCCCCCAAGGTTCCTCCCTTTCCCCTCTTTTGTTTAATTTATACATTTACCCCCTTATTTTTATGTTACAGCAGCTCGAGGTCACGGTGTTCAATTACGCCGATGACCTCCAGCTAATTTTTAACCTTTCCCACTCTTCCTCCTCCGCTTCAAATGTCCAATCCGTCATGTTGCTCATCCAGGATTGGATGAACTGCAACCACCTCAAACTCAACCCGGACAAGACAGAGTTAGTCTTGACCAGAGGTGGTTGCAGTCCCTGGTCCCCTCCTCACTGGCCCTCCTCACTTGGTGTTCCCCCGCTCCCAGTTCCCAAGGTCAAGACCCTTGGCATCTTCCTGGATACCTCACTTTCCGTTCACTCTCAGGTCAATTCGGTTGTTTCCTCCTGTTTCTTTTCCCTCCGAACCATCAGGAAGATCTCTCGTTTTTTTTCTTTACCCGCACTAAAAATTATAGTGATGGCCATGGTGCTCTCGCGCCTCGATTATGGGAACATCATTTATAATGGCGCTCCAGCTTACGCCATTCGCCGCTTGCAGCTAGTGCAGAACCAGGCTGCTCGCCTGATCCACGGCCTGCCTAAATACCATCGAGCCACCCCCCTACTGCAGGCCTTGCACTGGCTGCCGGTGAAAGAGCGTGCCCTGTTTAAGCTTGGCTGCACCACTTTTCAGGCTAAAATGGGCACTGCCCCGGAATTTATTTGTTCTGCCATCACTCCCTACACACCTGGACGAGAGCTTAGGTCCACTCATCAGGCTCTGTTAACCATCCCCCGCTTCAGCAAGAAAAAGACTGGCGGTACGAAATTCACAGTGCTTGCTCCTGCGTTTTGGAATTCCCTTCCCTCGGAACTCCGTATGTCATCTTCCTATATCGAGTTCCGGAAGGGTCTCAAAACTCTTCTCTTTTCCCGAGCCTACAATGCTTAAATCCCCCTCCGCTCCTGCCTGCTTCCTCACAATCCAACAGCGCCAAGAAACCGCATGGTAAAAGCGCGCTATAGAAATGTTTTTAAATTCAAATTAAATTCAAATTAACAGGAATTTCTCATTACATGTAATATCCTGGTCATGTGCCTAAGATCACACTGTCAGTGAAGCTTGATTCATCCATCAGTGTGATCTTAGGCACATGACCAGGATGTTACATGCAATCTACCATGTCTTTAAAAACATGTACTTCCATATTTTTAAAGACATCAACTAAGCATTTTAGTCACCCAGATCCATTTAAAATCAAGCTTGACTCACAGTTTGATCTTAGGCACATGACCAGGATGTTACATATAATCTACCATGTCTGTCTCTGCAAACAGTATGTGTGTCTCTGCTCATAATATTTCACTGTCTCTACTGGCAAAAAACAGGCCCCCTATATATAAGCAAGTCATAACATGAATTTCTCATTACATGTAACATCCTGCTCATGTGCCTAAGATCACACTGTGAGTGAAGCTTGATTCATCCATCAGTGTGATCTTAGGCACATGACCAGGATGTTACATGCAATCTACCATGTCTTTAAAAAACATGTACTTCCATATTTTTAAAGACATCAACTAAGCATTTTATTCACCCAGATCCATTTAAAATCAAGCTTGACTCACAGTGTGATCTTAGGCACATGACCAGGATGTTACATATAATCTACCATGTGTGTCTCTGCAAGCAGTATGTGTGTCTCTGCTCATATTATTTCACTGTATCTACTGGCAAAAAACAGGCCCCCTATGTATAAGCAAGACATAACAGGAATTTCTCATTACATGTAATATCCTGGTCATGTGCCTAAGATCACACTGTCAGTGAAGCTTGATTCATCCATCAGTGTGATCTTAGGCACATGACCAGGATGTTACATGCAATCTACCATGTCTTTAAAAAACTTGTACTTCCATATTTTTAAAGACATCAACTAAGCATTTTAGTCACCCAGATCCATTTAAAATCAAGCTTGACTCACAGTGTGATCTTAGGCACATGACCAGGATCTTACATATATTCTACCATATCTGTCTCTGCAAGCAGTATGTGTGTCTCTGCTCGTAATATTTCACTGTCTCTACTGGCAAAAAACAGGCCCCCTATACATAAGCAAGACATAACATTCATTACTCGTTACATGTAACATCCTGCTCATGTGCCTAAGATCACACTGTGAGTGAAGCTTGATTCATCCATCAGTGGGATCTTAGGCACATGACCAGGATGTTACATGCAATCTACCATGTCTTTAAAAAACATGTACTTCCATATTTTAAAGACATCAACGAAGCATTTTATTCACCCAGATCCATTTAAAATCAAGCTTAACTCACAGTGTGATCTTAGGCACATGACCAGGATGTTACATATAATCTACCATGTCTGTCTCTGCAAGCAGTATGTGTATCTCTGCTAAGGGTGAGAGCAAAATCCGTTCCGCTCGCGGACTTTGCGGATTTTCGGTAAATCTGCAGTCCGCGAACTCCCGCGAATTTACCGAAATTCCGCAAATCCGCAAGTGGCGGATCCGGGGGGCAAAAGTTCAAGCCTTCAAGCTTGAAGTTGTTGTAACTATTTTAGGATGGCGCCGGCAAGCTGTCAGCGCCATCCTAAAATTGTTACTAGGTTAGCTTCAACAGGAAGCACTAATAGATAAAATAAAGCAGGTGTTCGAGCACCTGCTTTATTGACAGCTCACTCAAGGGACCCCTGCGCACATCGGTGTGATTGCATAGTAACACACACATGGTCGCTGGAACTAGTTGAAGCTCAAATTCAGTGACTCATTCATCAGCCCAAAAACAATTGTGAGCGTCGTCGAGGCTGGGCAGGTGTGCCTTCTTCCCAAATCTACAGTCGAAAATCAGCTGTGATGCTGGATAGAGGCTTTTGTATCCTTGACTTTCACGAGCGCAATCCTCGTGCTGATAGCTCACTCAAGGGACCCCTGCGCACATCGGTGCGATTGCATAGTAACACACACAGGGTCGCTGCAACTAGTTAAAGCTCAAATTCAGTGACTCATTTATCAGCCCAAAAACAATCGTGAGCGTCGTCGAGGCTGGGCAGTTGTGCCTTTTTCCCAAATCTACCGTCAAAAATCAGCTGTGTTGCTGGATAGAGGCCTTTGTATCCTTGACTTTCACGAGCGCAATCCTCATGCTGTTCCTGTGACCAGGAGCTTCTTTCTCTTCATCTGCTGCTCTGATCGGTCTCTGACCATTTATACACACAAGAGGCACTTGAACTCGCACAGAAGACCCCCCCATTTAAAAAATCAGCAAAATCCGCGAATCTGCAAATTCGTGGATTTTGCGAATCCACGAATACGCAAATCCGCAAATTCGCGGATCGTGAATTCGTGAAATCCGCCCATGCTTAGTCTCTGCTCATATTATTTCACTGTCTCTACTGGCAAAAAACAGGCCCCCTATACATAAGCAAGACATAACATGAATTTCTCATTACATGTAACATCTTGGTCATGTGCCTAAGATCACACTGTCAGTGAAGCTTGATTCATCCATCAGTGTGATCTTAGGCACGCGACCAGGATGTTACATGCAATCTACCATGTCTTTAACAAACATGTACTTCCATATTTTTAAAGACATCAACTAAGCATTTTATTCACCCAGATCCATTTAAAATCAAGCTTGACTCACAGTGTGATCCTAGGCACATGACCAGGATGTTACATATAATCTACCATATCTGTCTCTGCAAGCAGTATGTGTGTCTCTGCTCATAATATTTCACTGTCTCTACTGGCGAAAAACAGGCCCCCTATATATAAACAAGACATAACATTCATTTCTCATTACATGTAACATCCTGCTCATGTGCCTAAGATCACACTTTGAGTGAAGCTTGATTTAGCCATCAGTGTGATCTTAGGCACATTACTAGGATGTTACATGCAATCTACCATGTCTTTAAAAAACATGTACTTCCATATTTTTAAAGACATGAACTAAGCATTTTATTCACCCAGATCCATTTCAAATCAAGCGTGACTCACAGTGTGATCTTAGGCACATGACCAGGATGTTGCATATAATCTACCATGTCTGTCTCTGCAAGCAGTATGTGTGTCTCTGCTCATATTATTTCACTGTCTCTACTGGCAAAAAACAGGCCCCCTATATATAAGCAAGACATAACATGAATTTCTCATTACATGTAACATCCTGGTCATGTGCCTAAGATCACACTGTCAGTGAAGCTTGATTCATCCATCAGTGCGATCTTAGGCACATGACCAGGATGTTACATGCAATCTACAGTGTCTTTAAAAAACATATACTTACATATTTTTAGAGACATCAACTAAGCATTTTATTCACCCAGATCCATTTAAAATCAACCGTGACTCACAGTGTGATCTTAGGCACATGACCAGGATGTTACATATAATCTACCATGGCTGTCTCTGCAAGCAGTATGTGTGTCTCTGTTCATAATATTTCACTGTCTCTACGGGCAAAAAACAGGCCCCCTATATATAAGCAAGACATAACATTAATTTCTCATTACATGTAACATCCTGGTCATATGCCTAAGATCACAATGTGAGTTAAGCTTGATTCATCCATCAGTGTGATCTTAGGCACATGACCAGTATATTACATGTAATCTACCATGTCTTTAAAACAGATGTGCTTCCATATTTTTAAAGACATCAACTAAGCATTTTATTCACCCAGATCCATTTAAAATCAATTTTGACTCACAGTGTGATCCTAGGCACATGACCAGGATGTTACATATAATCTACCATGTCTGTATCTGCAAACAGTATGTGTGTCTCTGCTCATATTGTTTCACTTGCTCTAGTGGCAAAAAAACAGTCCCCCTATATATAAGCAAGTCATAACATGAATTTCTCATTACATGTAACATCCTGCTCATGTGCCTAAGATCACACTGTCAGTGAAGCTTGATTCATCCATCAGTGTGATCTTAGGCACATGACCAGGATGTTACATACAATCTACCATGTCTTTAAAAAACATGTACTTCCATATTTTTGAAGACATCAACTAAGTATGTTATTGACCCAGATCCATTTAAAATCAAGCTTGACTCACAGTGTGATCTTAGGCACATGACCAGGATATTACATATAATCTACCATATCTGTCTCTGCAAGCAGTATGTGTATCTCTGCTCATATTATTTCACTGTCTCTACTGGCATAAAACAGGCCCCTTATATATAAGCAAGACATAACATTAATTTCTCATTACATGTAACATCCTGCTCATATGCCTAAAATCACACTGTGAGTGAAGCTTGATTCATCCATCAGTGTAATCTTAGCCACATGACCAGGATGTTACATGTAATCTACCATGTCTTTAAAAAGCATGTACTTCCATATTTTTTCAAGTCATCAACTAAGCATTTTATACACCCAGATCCATTTAAAATCAAGCTTGTCTCACAGTGTGATCTTAGGCACTTAAGACACATGTCATGACACACACACAAGGAGAGAAATGACACATAGAAAAAGAAAGATTATACAATTGCTAAATGACATGAGACACAGGCACAGAGTACCTTTTAAATTTCAAACTGTTACAAAGCACAGGTGACATTATTGAAAAATGTGAAAATATAATTCCTTATTTCACACAGACACTCAATGTGATCCTTCACCAAAATGTAAAAAACAATCTCTTTACCAGAAAACATTTTCCATAGTAAATCGTTTTTGACACAAAGCACAGCTCATTTAAATGACCACTACAGAAACAAAGCAGAAACCTAACTAATTTTCAAAATACATTTCCAATATGCACCATTCTATTTTTAAACAGCATTACAAAAAACATGACACAAAATGTAAGAATAAAGAAGCACAATATGCTTCTTAATCTTTCCCATAGTGCATACAGCAGTCTATCTTTATTAAAAGAATCATTACTCACCTTTAAAAATGCTTTGAAAGATGTAGAACAGTGTCAGTTAGCAGAATCTCTGAATAATGCTTCTGTCACTGGAGCCTCAGAATAATGGCACAGATTCTTCCTCAATACAGAACCATATTCTTGTACATAACCAATCAAAATTCTTCCCACACAAATTCAAAACCAAACTGCACATTTTAATTGGTTGTACATTTGAACACTTTGAAACTCACATAATATTCACCCATACCCCCAGTGCTCATTCACCCAGTTACCATGGTAACTCCCTCCTAACCCAGCACACAGTTCAAAAGTTCATGCAAAAAAATCCAGCAAGGGTGTTTGACCTCTCAATGTACTAGCTAATCATGTACAATGTTTCTTTAAATGACTTTTTCTCAACCATTAAAATGACTTCTTTAAAAAAAAAAACGCATGCACCCGAATTTTCAGTGGTGAATTTTAAGAAAGCACCAACCATTTCTTGTTTTTCATGTGCACTGAATTTCAACCACTTTTTTCATAACTTCTACTTTCAAACTGCCATTTCATTTCCACAACTCATCTGAATACAAGCACATCTACCTTCAAAATGCCAAAAGTCTGGTTTGTGGGTCATAGCTATGTCTTCTGGAGTGAAAGATTTGCAAGTAACAGAGGTATTTACAACCTTGATTTACCAAATGTGGACATTGTGTGGATTAGACAGAGAGGATTAAAAAGTCACCAATTGATACCATTGATACCATTGATAAAATCCTTTATACATCTACCACAACCTGACCTTATAATTGTGCACTGTGGTGGAAATGACTTGGGCGCTTTGACTGGGGTAGGTCTGGAAATGCTTCTAAAGGACATCTTTGGGCAATTGATTTTCCAAAAACTGCCTTGGTATTTTCTAATATATGCCAAAGGCAAAAGTGGAACTGGTCCAACATATTTTGTCCACAGATTGAGAAAGCAAGGAAACATGTGAATAAATCTGTTTCTGCTTTCCTCAGAGACTATGGTATGGGTTCCATATACCACAACAACTTGCGTTACAACATGCATGGCATCTATAGGAGAGATGGTGTACATTTTACAGATGAAGGGAATATAGTCTTCCTCTTGAATTTGAGACTCTGCATTGGTACCTACTTGTAGGTACAAAAAACACCCACTTAACACAACAGCTCTTTTCAGAGCTAACTTACCTCTAAATATTTTTTTTTACTCTATTTTTTATACTGTTTTTCCCCGTGGTGCGCTCAGGGTTCGCGTACCGGAGAGTGCACCTGGGAACGCACCCAGCGCTTACCCCGCAAAAATCCCCCCCCAATTTTTTTTTTGCCCTTCAGGGTCCTTCTAGGCCCCCCTCAGAAAACCTAGGGGGTGTCTACCCTGCCCCATTTTAATAATGTCCCCCTTTTATTTTCACCTCAGGAGTCTCGATTTTACAGAGACGCAAGATAGCGAACTGTTTAGAATGTTGACAGATATGCGACAGCCAATCACCTTTCTGCTCGCGCACGCCCGTAGAGCGCCGGGTGAGCTCCCCGGTACGCGTACCGGTGAGCCCTCGGAGCGCGCCTATATATGTGTTTTTGAAGTTAATTTTCGTAAAAACCACTGGAGCAAATTTCATCAAATATAGCAAAGGCACATCTGTGTACCAGTCCCTACAATTTTGCAAAGTTTGGCGTAAATCCGTTCAGCGGTTCGAGCTGTAGCCGTGTCAGATCGTCCTATGGAAAATTGCATGGGGAAAACACGTTTTAAAGCCCCCCTTATTTCTCATCCCCCACTTCACGAATCTCCCCGAAACTTTCAGGGAGGGAGCGAAGCGGAGCTGGCCAAAATTTTGGAAAATTACACGCAAATTCCTCAACCAGTGCCAAAGTTATTCCCAATAGAATGTTGCGGATTTCCTATGGTAGCTAGGTCCTAACTATAACTACCTACTGGCGACTGCCAGTAGGTTATATATATATATATATATATATATATATATATATATATATATATATATATATATATAAACTCGTGTTTGGAATCTACAACGGCAAGCCCGGCCGTGGTGAGGCCCCACTGCGTACATGCAGGTCCGTAGTGCAGGATACTAAGAGGCACTACAAGGAACAGTGTGTTCGTTCTGAGGAGGATGTAAATAATATCAAGCCTTGCTTCAACACATACCCACTGGGGTAAGACTGTTTTTGTTTATTTTGCAGGGGACCCACATCGCCCACTGGGGTTGTATTGAAGAACAGACCACATTTACCAGAAACCTTCACAGCACACGCCCACATGGGCGGGACATTCAATTGTGCTCAGGTGGCCTGCTCGAGTTGTGGGGTCTCCTATGCCAGTGATCAAGGGCGCTGTGACGCCCAAAACACGTTTGGCAATATTTGTGTGCTGAAACCAGGCTGATGTACTCCTTGGATTAAATGAATTAACAAGCTGTGGTGTGGCTTCACCGTTTGTGGGCAACTCGTGTTTGGAATATATATATGCATATATATATATATATGTATATATATATATATATATATATATATATATATATATATATATATATATATATATATATATATATATATATATATATTACCTACTGGCGGTCGCCAGTAGGTAGTTATAGTTAGGATTTTTTTCAATGTTAAATCTCAAAATTCTATTTGGAATAACTTTGGCACTGGTTGACGAATGTGCCTGAAAATTTCCTGAAAATTGCCTCGTCGAGCTCTGGTCCTTCCCTGAAAGTTTGGGGGGGATACGTCAAGCGGGGGCCGAGATAAAAGGGGGGTCCCAAAACGTATTTTCCCCATGTTAATTTCCATAGGGCGGTCAATTTCACTTTTAGCCCGAACGGCTGAATGGATTTACACCAAACTTGGCAAAATTGTAGGGACTGGTAGCCCGATGTGCCTTTGCTATGTCTCAAGATATGTGCTGCAGTGGATTTTGAGTAATTAAGGTGCCAAAAAATATATATATCTATATGCGCTCTTCGGTGCGCGCACCGGAGTGCGCTCCTGGCGCGACACGCGACTTGCACGCAGGAAGCTGATTGGCTCTTGGGTGTCTGTAAACATTCTAAACAGTCTGGAGCGGCCGCCATCTTGTGTCTCGGTAAAATCGAGACACAAGGGGTTTGAAAAAAAAAGGGGCAAATGACCATAAGGGGGAAGAGTAGACCCCCTCTGACCCCCTAGGTTTGATGTAGGGGCTAAAATAGGGTCCTGCGGGGCATTACATTTTTTTTTTTTTTTTTCGTTTTGCGCGGGGGAAGCGCATGGTACGCGCACCGGCGAAGCACGGGGAAAATCCAGGACCATATTTATGAAGGCCTTGCGCTGTTAGCTTTGCGCCTCCTGTGCGTCAATTTTTGTGACGCACCAGCGGTGTAAAAAAATGCGCATTGTTATGCAATATTTAAAAAGTGACGCATCTATCTAGATGCGTCACTTTTTAAATATAGTGCAACGAGGCACATTTTATTACACTGCTGGTGTTATGCGTCACTTTTCTGTGCGCACTCCTTATGACATTCCAGATGTGTCATATTTAATGTATGACGAATCATGTTGCAAGGAGTTACAGATACGTCAGTATTTCTGTCATATCTGTAAACATAAAAGTGATGCGAGGCAGGTGCAAGATTTTGACGCAACAGCATCCTAAAAGTGACGCAGAGAAATCTTATAGATTTCAGTACGTCGTTATTACCAGGCTTTTTGCGGGGGAATGCCCCCTTTGCATACATTATACCTGACGCAGATATAATGTGGCGCAGAGTTTTAAAAAGTGACCCATGTACCTAGATGCGTCACTTTTTAAAAATAGCGTCAGGTATAATGCATGCAGAGGGGGTGTTCTCCCGCAAAAAGCTTTGTAATAGCGACGCAGTGAAATCTTTGAGATTTCACTGCGTCAGTTTTAGGATGCTGTTGCGTCAAAATCTTGTGCCTGCTTTACAGCAGGTGTTAGACTGAGGCAAGACCTTTCACATGCTGCTTTCCCCATTTGAAAGGACACATTACTGGAGTTGCAAGGAGTTACAGATACGTCAGTATTTCTCACATATCTGTAAACATGAAAGTGACGCGAGGCAGGCGCAAGATTTTGACGCAACAGCATCCTAAAAGTGACGCAGAGAAATCTCATAGATTTCAGTACGTCGTTATTACCAAGCTTTTTGCGAGGGATTGCCCCCTCTGCATACATTATACCTGATGCAGATACAATGTGGCGCAGAGTTTTAAAAAGTGACCCATGTACCTAGATGCGTCACTTTTTAAAAAATAGTGTCAGGTATAATGCATGCAGAGGGGGTGTTCCTTGCAAAAAGCTTGGTAATAATGACGCAGTGCGTCTCTTTTAGGATGCTGTTGCGCCAAAATCTTGCGCCTGCTTCACAGCAAACCTTTCACATGGTGCTTTTTCCATGTGAAAGGACACATTACTGGAGTTGCGTCACTTTTGTGACGCACTCCTGCAATGCGTTACTTTTGTGTTTACAGATATGTCAGAAATACTGACATATCTGTAACTCCTTGCGAATTGATTAGTCATATATTAAATATGACATATCTGGAATGTCATAAGGAGTGCGTGCAGAAAAGTGACGCATCGCTGTTTTCACGTAGCGATGCGTCACTTTTCAGAAATGAGGCCTCCAGTTTATTCACTGTGTCATAACTTTCTTTTCTAACACTCACCTTCTTTCATTCCTCCTACTACACTTCCTTTCACCTCTCATACCTTTCTGTTCTTTCTTACTCATTCTCCTTTCAATTATCAATGCACTATATTTCACTTACTCTTCATTTTTTAAGAATATAGCTCTTTGATGAGAATTGGAGGTAGTTCTGAAAAGAACTTTTGGTTTTCTTCTTTTAACTGAACAGGAACAAAAACAGGGAATAGAAACTGCTCAACAGGAGCAAAAAGAAAAGAAAAAAATTAGGGGTGGGAAGGGCAGCGATGGTTCTCCAATGCCCGAACCATGAGCAGGACACTTTGCTCCCCATAGGTGAGGAGTTGATTGCAGTATCTGCATCTGACGACCCCATGGTTAAATGCAGGTTGAATGTTTGCTACCTGCTCCTGTGATTGTTCTCTTCCAGAAGAAGTTGCTCCTCCTGTTGATGTAGAGGCCCCATCTCTGGGAACCTCTTGTGCCAGAGCCCTGACACTTTCACGGGCAAAATTCTGGGGGTGCCTCCTCTCCACATGGCGAATCATGGTGAAGTTGCCAAAAGAGTATTTTTTTTGGGGGTTACCCCGTGACAGGACCTGTTTGCAGATCCTGCACTCTACTTTTGGTGCATTCACCTTCTTCTGGTCTGCTGGAAACTTAAAAAATTTCCAGATGAAATGTTCTTTGACCTTCGGCTGAGGAGGCTCTTCATCAATGAAATCATTGGAGTCATCTTCACTGCTGGATTGTCTGGCAGCCATGCTTAATCAAGGAATATGGAGCAGCAAAAAAGGCAGGTGTTTCAGTCACAAAAGTGAAAGAAGAAGTGAAGGAAATGGGTGGGGATTTCATTCATTGTAAAAAAAAACTGTTAGCAACCAATGAAAAGTGTTATTTTAGGGTCACATGACCCGACGCGTTTACGCTGCGCGCTCCGGAGCACTTCCGCAGGGCTAGATGATAGCCTGGGACCAGCCTGGCATCTAAAATGGCTGCCGTGAACGACAAAATTGTGGCATTGGAAAAAAGGCAAGATGGCGCAGACAATGTTTATCAATAAGGATTCATTTATAACAAAATATTTTATCGCAGTGACAAATTGGCGGTCAACACTTCCTGATTTCCATCGAATCGAACGTCACGCAGCAAAAAAAAAAAAAAGCTCACGCACAGCCGCTGGAAGAGATGTATCAACATATATGAGCCTCCTCAGCCACCCTCAGAAAACATAGGGGATTAGGATACGTCTCCCGCACCCCCTTATACCTAGTAATTTAATTAAAACGAAGCACAAAATGGTGAATTCCCGTTTCGCTACCAGTTTGCGGCCCAGTTCGCGGCCCGTGAAGCGCTTCTACCGTGAAAAATCATTTTTTTTTATTTTCCCCACGGGACCCTTTAATAACCCCAACAACATTCCTAGGGGGTCAAGAGGGGTATACCTTGCCCCCTTTCATTAAATTCCCCCTTCGTTTTTCACCTCTTCTTCTCTCTCGATCCTACCGAGAGATAAGATGGCGGCCGCTCCGGACTGTTTAGAATGTTGACAGACACCGGGGAGCCAATCAGCTTCGCATCGCAAAGTTCCGTTTCGCGAAAAGTAAGCGGACCGGAGCGCAGCCCGGAGCGCTGTTACAGATATATATCTTGTTTTGAACGTTAATTTCTCAAAATCCACTGGAGCACATATATTGAGACCTAGCAAAGGCACATCGGGCTAACAGTCCCTATAATTTTGCCAAGTTTCGTGCAAATCCATTCAGCCGTTCGAGCTAAAAGTGAGGCCAACCGCCCTATGGAAATTAACATGGGAAAAACGTGTTTTGGGACCCCCCTTTTTTCTCGGCCCCCCCTTGACGAAACCCCCCCAAATTTTCAGGGGCTGCTCAGAAACAAAATGTGCCATTCTCCTGAAAATTTCAGCCAATTCCATCCACAAACGCCAAAGTTATTAGACATAGAATTTTCAAAAGTTCCATAGACAAATAATCCTAACTATATATACCTACTGGCTATCGCCAGTAGGTAATATATATATATTTATTTATATATATATATATTCACTGAAAAAAACATAGATTTCACAGATGTTATAGTTAGCTGGACATTTCCCTCATACAAAACCATAGAAATCCCCCCATTATAGTTAGTTCCCCCAAGGTGGAGGCCAGGCATCCTTAGCGTTGTGGGGGCCGTTGTGGAGGTTAAGCAAGCTATTGCAGAGTGGGACTCCATGATTGGAATAGGCACTGGGGCAAGAATGATCAGGTCCGTGGAATTTTGAGCCCAAGACCCGCCGAAGCGGGGAATTGAACCCCGGTCCCGGGCTAGACCTCTGCATCAGGGTCTGCCGCTCTAATCATTGAGCCACACTTCTCCACATAAGTATGTGTTTCTATAAGTGATTGTTTAAGAGAGTAAGTATGTGTATGTTTCTGTAGAAGTAAGTGTAGTGATGTGTGTATAGCTGTATGTGCAAGTAAATGGATGTTTGATAGCTTATTAGCATGTGTGAGTATGTGTGTGAGTAACTCCATGGATGAGTATTGGTGTGTAACAGGATGTATAGGTGTATGAGTACATATAGTGAGTGAGTACATGTATGAGTGACTATATAGAACTGTTCGTGAATGAGTGGATGTGTATGTAGATTTTGGAATTACTGAATAGGTTGTTCTAACTGGTATTGGTATCTCCATTTTTTTGATAATCTTAGTTTTTTATTTTTCAATGTGTGTTTCAAAGGTTATATTAGGGTGAGAGGAGATCTGCCACTCTTTCACAAGGATGATGTCATCAGTGATGTCATCAGTGATGTCATTTGAGATGTCATCAGTGATGTCATGAGTGATGTCATTAGTGATGTAATATGTGACATCATCAGCAGTGCATTGCGGGTGCGCGAGTTATAGTTAGCTGAACTAACTATAACGGGGAAATTTCTATGGTTTTGTATGAGTGAAATGTCCAGCTAACTACAACATCTGTGAAACCTATGGTTTTTTCATTGAATTTCGAAGGTTTTTTAAATGCTAATTCCTAACTATAACGTGGCTGAAACCTATGGTTTTTTGAATGCTAATTACTAACTATAACAGGTGTGAAACCTATGGTTTTTTCAGTGAATTTCAAAGGTTTTGTAAATGATAATTATTAAATTAATAATTATTATATTTATTTCTTTTCATACTAATTTCTTACATTTTTTTTTTTTTTTAATTCTTTTTATTGAAGGATTTTGAATATTTTCCACCCTCTGGAACACAGAGGGGGCGTGGAACAAGTAAACAATAGTACATAACCATGGAATAATCATACAATACATCTCCATATACCATAGGCACAAACAAAGAAAGAAAAAGAGAAAATTAAAGTAAAACTTATTCTTCAAAGCAAAATAATACAGCAGTCGCTATTGAGATGGGCACAATATCCTAAACGTTATATATTGATATTGATATCCTTTATATACATTATATATACGCTAGATATTATTATTAATTATATACAATTTATATACAGATACAGATTATATACATTTTCTATATACATCATCCTTCTTCCTTCCATTTCGTTATGGCCTCCCATATTTTCAAACCTAGTTTCCTCGAGTTTTTCCCCCTTCTTGAGTAGATTGCTCTTTCTAAATTGTAAATACTCAACAACCTGGCTAGCCATTGCTGAAATGATGGTGCCATTTGGTCTAACCATGCAGATGCAATGCATAGTCTGTACACTGCCATAGCGATAAAAATACAATATTTCCCTGCTTCATCTTCATTACTACCATCTGCCCCTAGTAAAATAGTCACAGGTGTTAAGTTAGCAACTAGTTTTAATGCCCTTTGTAAGAACATTTCTATTTCCTTAAGTAATATGGCTAAGCTTGGACATGTTGCGAACATATGGATAGCATCTGCATTTACACTCATACACCTAGGGCAATGTATACCAGTTGTCGCTCCCCATTGTGCTAATTTAGCCGGGGTGTAATAAAGTCAGTACAAAGTCTTATATTGCTGTGCCTGTAGTGATGCAGAACAGAGAATATTTATCCCTAAGTCTAATGAATCTTTAAAACATTCTTGTTCTATACCCAACTTCATTGACCAAGTTTCCCCCCATTTAGCCATGTCATCTGATCTGTGTTCATTTAACTCTGCGTAAAACCTTTTAATAGTGCAATCTACTCCACTCTCTATTATTTCTAGTATATTGTTTTTTCCAAATCCTCTCGTCCCCCCTCTTTTATTTTGTAGGAAACTTCTTACTTGTAGGTATTTAAAGAAATGACTACTTGGCAAATTAAATTTTTTCTGTATTGTTCCAAATTGTTTCATCCCTTGTGTCCCCATAATGTCCCCCAGTTTTATTACTCCTTTTCGATACCACTCTCTGTATATAGAATCAAAAAATATATCTCCCGGAAATGCCATATTCTCATATATCCTCGTATATCTGTTGAATTTTCCCAAACCAAACTTTTTCAAAAAAGCCTTCCATAAGTTATGAGCTCCCAGCATAGTCTTAAAGCGTGTTCTTTTGAAATATGCCGTGTCAAAGTTTTTCAAAAAAATGTTTTTGGTTTCTTCACCCATTAAAATACCGTATATTGCTAATGACCCCAGATGATCCTCTCCTTCTGCTTCGGCACCACCTATTAATCCCATCATATACTGCAGAGCAGCGGCCCAATAATAAAGCTTGACATCTGGTAATGCCCAACCTCCTCTTTCACGTGGGAGTGCCAGGAATCTTGCCGCCCTTCTAGTTTTACCTTTGGACCATATAAACTTGTTCATCATTTTCTCAATCTTTTTAAACCAGACATTATCAAACCATAGGGGAATTGTTCGGAAAAGGTACAGAAATTTTGGCATAATTAACATTTTTACGATGTTTACTCTTCCAACCAAAGTAAGATGGAGGTTGTTCAGTCTATCTAGCTCACCCCCTACCTTCTGTATAATAGGATCAACATTTAGTTCTACTATTTTTTCTAGAGCTGAGGTTATAGTTATTCCCAGATACGTTCCCGTCAGCGCCACCCTAGAATCCTGACATACAGCCTTATTATTTTTTATAATTTGTGTTTTTCCGGTATTCAAGGAGTACCCAGATACTTTCCCAAATTCTTTTGCCTCTTGTTCCACATATCTTATAGCCTCTGTGGGTGAAGATGTTATAACCGCCACGTCATCAGCGTATGCCAGAATCTTACACTCCCCCCTGAGTGTGACAATTGGTGAAATATGCCTATTTAGCTCCAGTTTTCTAATTAACGGATCTAAATATATAGCAAACAGCAACGGGGAGCATGGACAGCCCTGCCTTGTGCCCCTATCAATTTTTACTTTGTCCGTTAACCCCGCATTAATTCTAATTGCTGCACTCGGGTCTCTATATAATGTCTTTATCGCTGTCAAAAAGCCGCTGCCAAATCCCAATTTTTCCAAAACACTCCATAGGTATACCCACGATACACAGTCGAAAGCTTTTTCAGCGTCCAATAGTAATACCGCAAATGGATCCCCGTTAGCCTCTGTCATATCCATAAGGGTAATTAATTTCCTTACATGGTGCGTAGTCCCCCGACCTGGTATAAAACCATGCTGAGTGGTAGTAACTAATGGTGTTATTACACTGGCAAATCTGATTGCCAGTGCCTTTGAATAAATCTTTGTGTCTGTGTTCATGAGAGTGATTGGTCTGTATGACCCCGGGTCAGTCGGTATTTTCCCTTTTTTAAGGATGACCACAATTTCCGCCTCAGACCAGGTATTCGGTATTGAACATCCCTTCTGTGCCTGTTTGAGAGTATAAAGCATGTCTCCTGCTAACTCCTCCCAGAACACCTTATAAAACTCTAGCGGGATTTTATCTGGGCCGGCAGCCTTTCCTGATGGTAAACTCTTCATAGCTGCTTTTACTTCCTCTAATTCTAACAAGGTATCTATCCTCTGCTTCTCTGTTTCACCCAGCTGTCCCGGCTCATAGTAATTCAGGTACTCCATTATGTCTTCAGGAATTTTTTATTTGACTTTCAGAGTAAAGCTTCGTATAAAAACTCCTGAAGACTTCCCTTATTTCTTGTACATTAGTTACCATCATCCCTGAAGTATCTTTTATTGCTTTTATCTCACCAAAAGATGTCTTCTGTCTGGTTCTGGCTGCTAGCATTTTACCAACTCTATCATTCAGCTCATAGCAGTTCTCTCTATTCACTGTGTATTGTTTAGCAGCCCTTTCTGCTATATACTCTTCTGCTGCCGTTCTTATTTTTACAAGTTTCATATATGCGGGATCCGTTGGGTCTCCATTATCAATTTGGTCTGTCCTATTAGTTAGTTCCTCCTCTGCCAACAGCAACTCCCTCTTTATCCGATCATTTCTTTCTTTTTCCTCTTTGCTTTTTCTAGCCCCAAAGCTGATGGTCTCACCCCTTACTCCGGCCTTAAAACAATCCCACACTATCCCAACCGATGCTGTATGTCTATTTATATTCAAAAACTCGACTATCCATTTCTTCATATGTTGGATGTATGCATCCTCCACGAGCATTGCCCTTTCGAATGTCCACTCGGAAGCCTTCCTTACAGCTTTCATACCCTTCAAAGTGACAATAAGAGGATTATGGTCCGAAAAAAGCCTTGGTATTCTTTCAATCTCTGCCCCATCAATGCGTTGGCTACTAATTAAAAAATAATCTAATCTCACACTTAATCTATGAGGCGCTGAATAGTATGTGTAGCCATCTTGTCCTGGGTTGAGAGTGTCCCATACATCAAGTAATCCATTATTCCTAGCTAGATTAGAGACTGCTTTAAAAACTCTTTTCTTCCTCCCTTTGTATTTAACTGGGGGTCCTAACCCCAACCCCAAGCCTCCTGCTCCATTAATGTTAAAATCGCCACCTATCAATATAAAGGGTGCCCAAGTAGCCAACTCAATGTCAATTTCTTCAAAAATCTCCGGATCGTCCCCTGTAGATCCATAAATAGACCCCAGAGTGACCCATGTTTCTCCAACCATACACTCTACTAGAGCCCATCTGCCCCATACATCCTCCCATTTTTTTCTAGTACATATGTCTCTTTGTTTTGCCATCACAGCAACCCCCCTATTCCTGGTGCCCTGCCTAGAGTGTGCTATAACCGTAAGTCCTAACTGCTCTAGGAGCCTAATTTCAGATACCTCTATATGGGTTTCCTGCAATATTAAAAAATCCAGTCTTAGGTTTTTGATCAAGGCTGCTGTGTTCTGCCTTTTTACCCTGTCATTAAGACCACATACATTCCATGTCATAATACGAGTACTCATCCTGGGTTTTTGACAAATATAACCATAGATTTAATCATTTTGAAAAAAAGGAAATTAACACACTTTGTTGCCACGGCTTTATACATCACAAATACTTCTTCCATTTTGTTAGTCTTCTTGTTCCATACTGTTTCCTGTATACTATATTTCCAAATTCCTCTGTGTTCCTTGCCCCCCCTGTGCCCCCCACCCTTGACCCCCACCCCAGCTAGCCCACCCCCCCTACAGGCAAATAGGTCCGAAGGACCTATGTGTGACAGCTGTGTCTGCTTGGACCCCGCGCACCCCACCCTCCCCGCACCTGTTGTCTCCTGTACATTGGCAGAAAAAATGTGCAACTTATTGATACCTTTCTACAGATTCTGCACAACAGAATACTATACTGCTCTACTTCTGCTTCCAAAAGCTATACCCTAAATCCTGCTATCTTTTGCCAATAAATCTACCACCAGTTCACCATCGGCATGTGCTTGAGATTGTGAATGATTCTGCGAATTCCTTTCTTTGAGCCATGCCAAAAATTCAGCCGCCCTGATTTCCGAGTGGAAAATTTTGAATTGGCCGTCTCTTACCACCTTCAACCTACTAGGAAACATTAGGTATGCCTCACAACCAATTCTCTGAAACGGAGCTATAAGTTCCCGCAATCTCCACCTACGCTCTACCGTTGTGTGGCAGAAGTCTGGTCTAGCGAAAAATTCTACCTCCTGGTATCTGCATTTTGTCTGTGGCCTTGCTTTAGCCATTATCTCTTCTCTCAGCAAATAATTGCCCACATATATCAAGATTGCTCTAGGTTTACTTGAGCCATCCCCCTTCCTCTGTATAAATGGGAATCTGTGAGCACGCTGGATCTCTGACTCCCAATCCCAGCCTTTTATATCTGGGAGTGCCCCCTTAAGGAGTTCTATAGTGTAGGCTCTAACGTCCTTTCCTTCTCTTCCTTCCGGAATACCTAGGAGTCTGACATTGTTCCTCCTCTGCCTGTTCTCGAAATCCTCGAGCTTCCATAACACATCACTATTAGTTTTTTCCTGATCTTGTCTAAATTCCTTCCACCCTTTCATTTCGTCTTCCAGATTCCCAGTTCTTCCTTCAACTTCCGTAAGCCTCCCTGCCAATTCTGTGCATGCCTTGCTTACTTTCCGAAGGGAGCTTTGTATTTTTTTACTTTCCTGTCTGGCTCTCTGACTTTCTACCCTCGCCTCAGTTTGAATTTGTTTAAGCATTGAGAAAATCATTTCAAGCCCCTTAGGTGAGTCTTGGCTTCGAGGATGTGACTGATTATGAGTCTGGGTCTGGGTCTGGTTTTCAGATTGCCCTTGCCTAATCCCCTCCTCATTCATCCGTGAAGAGCCCATGATTTCATCTAGGGCTCCAACACCCTCTTTATACATCTGAGATGTGGCTGCATAGTCCCAGTCTAGCCTTTTTGCAACAATAATAGCAGCTGGGCTTATTGACCCTTTTGCTCTTCTCCTTTTTTTAGTCATGACTTTTGATTTACGTTTTACAGCTAGGTCTTG
Source organism: Lissotriton vulgaris (assembly GCF_964263255.1). NCBI lineage: Eukaryota > Metazoa > Chordata > Amphibia > Caudata > Salamandridae > Lissotriton > Lissotriton vulgaris. The sequence goes on along the minus strand of NW_028250807.1, from coordinate 48,419 downwards.
GATAGAGAGCTCTCCCAAGCCTGATGTGGAAATAGACCCTGTTTCTAGCCCTGACAGTGTCTGATCACTCCCCAAGTCTACAGTAGAGGAGTCCTCCGACTCGCCCCCCCCGACCGCCCCCACCTCCTCTCCTTCCTCTTCACCCTCATTAACAGAGAAAAAACATTCATCACTAGGGGAGCCAGTTATAGTTATCAATGCCTTGGGGTCACTGCTAATCATATCCTTCATGTTATTATCGCCATTATCACAATTGCCGTCGCCATCCACCTTACCACCTCCTTTTTCAGCCCCCCCCACATCAGAATGACTGCTTATACTGCCCTCTTGGTTATTTTTCCCTGTTACGAGTAGGTTACAAACAGACAAATTATGGATATTGAGGCTACTTTCCCCCTCCCTTATCGCCTCAGTTAGCGCCTCTGTTAAAGTCAGAATATTGTCTGCATCCACTCTAGGAGGTAAAATGTTCTCCTCAGCATGATATATGGCATTACTATCTTCCATACTGCCAGTGCCCTTGTCATTAACAGCGGCCACACCGCCCTCTTTTGTACACCTCCGTTTATCCTTCTCTGAAGAGTTCTCTTCCCTCTCCTGAAATGAACTTCCTTGTGATGGTTCAGTGTTTTTACATGCTTTCTTATTCAAAGTATTCGCGTTGTCAGTCTCTATTAAAGCACAGGATACCGGCAGGCTGCTATCTACCCCTTTCGTGAAAGCGCCGTGGTCAAGATCAGGTTCAGGTTCAGGGTCACGTTCGTGTTCTAGATTCTCAGTTTGTACACTTTCTGGTTGAGCTGTGACTACAGCGGTATCAGACGCCATAAAGTTAGTAACAGAAACAGGAAAAAAGGTCTCTGACACTAACGGCTGCCTCAAGTTCCCTTGTTCTGTTGGTTTTCCCTTATTCCCTTTATTTGTCACGATTGCCTTACTTTTTTCTTTTTTCTTAGGTTTCTCCCCCACGGAGCTGCCAGCCTCCTTACTTCTTGCTATGCTCCTTCCATGATCGGCAGCCTGCGGGTCACCGAACTCCTCCTGGGTACGTGTCATTTTTTTTGTGCGAAGGTTAGCTGCCGGTGCGTCGGACTCACTCCATGCAGCTTTCTCCTCCCGCAAAGCTTTTGAGATCTTTGGCGCCATTACACGCCAGGTTACAGACAGCGCTGTCACTGCCAAACTCTGCTGCCGATAATGCTGCTGCTGCCGTAACTGCCGATACTGCTGTCTCCAGGAACTCGCCTTCACCATCAGCTGACGAGCGTTATCCAATGCCCGCGTCAGCACTGTGTCCGCCGCCGGGAAGGTTAGTGCCTCCGTCAATGCCTGCACAAACAACCACATCGGCCGACTTTCTCCTTATTTCTTCTTTTTCTTATAAAATCCGCCGCAACTGCGGCCACCGTACAATGTAGATGTATCCGTTGCACTCCGATGTTTTCCAGATTCCGCCGTTCAGTTAAATCATTCTTCTGATCAGGAGCCGGGGAGCGACAGGGAGCACGTCCTCTCCCTACAGACTGTCAGCGGCCATCTTGCCTCTTCTGGCCCTGCTTACATTTTTATATAAATATTTATATTTATTTTATTATTTACAGTATATTTCATATACTTAATGTAAAATAATAAGAAAACTACATCGAGAAATATTTTTTTAATTATTTTTTTTCCAATATATTACAAATTCAATTCTATGTAATTCCTTTAACATTGTGTTCTTTTTATCATCATACCATACGCATACACTAATGTAATTACACCAAATTTGGCAGAGAGGTAGAGTTTGGTTTGCAGATTGTGCTTTTTGTTAAATAGAGTAAATCGGTTCAGTAGTTCATGAGAAAATCCCAATAGACTATGCATGTAGTAAAGTACAGACATAGTTGGACATTTCCTTCTCTTCTTACCTATTGTGACTTTTTAAATAGAAACTTTGTGATGTGATGCTCTGATTAATGAATGATGGGTCTTCATATGGAAAATTGAATGGGTGATACATTTTTTTAACTTATTTATTTATTTGAATGCCAAGTGTTTTTCTTGATGGTGTTATGTTTACTTCTAAAAGTATCATTAATATTATATGGTTGTTTGTAATGTGTTATTTACCCCATGAAATATTGCTGTGCTTTGATGTTTTAACCGAATAAAGCAAATTTTACTTTGACTTTGACATGTAGTCTTCTATGCACCAGCAAACTTCTCTTTTATACCTTCAATTCCCCAATCGGTATCCTTACACTTCCAGGAAACACTATCACACTTCTGTTTCAGTATTGTACTGACCATACAGCACTATGTGCTTATCTGTACACTACTCTAAAAGAATCCATTCACTACATTAAAACACTAATCAGCAGATGTACAATAAGTGGTACATTCCTAGAGATATGACACTTATTGTGTACTGTGATATCACCTCCTTCTGGCGCAGGGCTTTATAATGTGATGCACCTTCCACACACCATCACAGATCTTTTACACTACCAGTGCATCACAAAAGTGACATAACAGCTGTGTTAAAAGAAGTACAAAGTGGGTTGTATATCTACCCCTAACACATACAAATTCACCAAGGCAGTTTCACCAGCAGTGCAACTTGAAGCATAGACTTGTGACATATTTATATTGATATGTTACATTCAAGTGCTTCAGAGGTACTACAGTATACTATAGGTAAACACCTTATAGATGTATGCTGTAGCACTTCCTTATAGTTCTGCACTTTCACATTCACCATATATTAGTAATGTTTTCATTCATTCATTTATGAACTACACATTCATTCTGACAAACTTTTATACACTAACATAGAAATATAGTTCTTTCTTTGACCAATGGAGTATTGTTTAGATGGATCACCCCTTGACAGACTTGTTTGGCAAATTTTACAGGTTACTTTTGGAGCATTAACCTTTTTTTCCCTTCTGGAAAAGTAAAAAATTGCCAAATTAGAGCTTCTTTCCTCTTCTTTGGAGGTTCTTCAGGAATGAAATTTTCCTCTGAAGAATGGCTTGAAGATGAGTTCCTTGCTGTTATTATGGTAATCTTCCTTATATTTGACAGGATTCTCAGAACAGATGATTCTTCTTAGAAAGACAAAGTAGAATGATTAAAATGGGACGGAACTTTCAACAATTGGAATAGAAACTATTATGAACCAATTAAATCCCATCTTTTTAAACTCACATGGCTTTGCGTACGCTTACGCTGAGCTTACGGTGCTCTTACGATGCGAGTACACATAATGTTCCACCGCGATTTGTATAATTGCTTTTAAAAGTAATATACGTTTGTTTAAAGTTTAAAAAAACAATTTTTATAACTATTCTACATAATGTATTCTGTTAGTATGTTCATTAAATACATAAATATATGTTTTTAAACAATTAAAAACATTTTAGCCTTTCGCGTACAGGGCGCCGTACATGTCATCACATGGAAGCTTTGATGCGCCGCGTAACGTCGAAGCGTATTCGTAGCGCATGCGCGAGTACGCGCTGAGAATGATTAGCAATACAAACTATGGTGCAATCACTTTCGCATGTCAAATCAGAGGACAGGGCGCGCTAATAGAATAGTTACAAGTGCTCACTCATTGGAGATCGGATTCTGGGTCTGCCTCTGCGCACATGAAAACCCCGCTTCCGAGTCTCTCTGTTGTTAATTATTGGTGCACACACTCACACTTGCGCAGTGCACGCCCACCCACACTTTCCCACATATCACCACGTACCTTTCTTGCTATTACTAAGCCTGGAACCCAATACATTAGACAATGGGAGGTCCCCCAGGTCCGTCATTCTTTTAAACCGTGAATACGCTACTAATAACTATAAAGATCCAAGGAAACAGATGAATGAATTAAATATATAATTTAATTCTTTAACAAAAGTTGAAGCACAGCACATCAGTACAGGATACAGATTTATAATGATACAGTTGGTATGGAATCTGGAACCCAGGATGAACGATGCAAGCACGCATCATACATTCCAGGCACCAGAACCACACAGGGGAAATGCAAGGGGAGTAAAATGACATAAATGTACAAACAGGATACAACACATCATACCCCTAAAAAAAAAAAAATGTAAGCAGGGTAAAACATTAAAGTGCATTAATCTAAATATCTGCAGGGAACATTCTTTAGTCTATTGCAGGCTTTAACCCTAGAAGCAACAGAAGAATCATCGTGAACAACATTAGGAGAAGGCATAGCGAAATCAACATCAGATCTCCTAAAGCTATTACCAAGATCAGGAGAAGAAGAACTATGTACATTTTCAACATTGACATGCTTAGCCACTCTACGGACATTCCAGACTCTTCCATCCTGCGTGACTACACTATTTTTGAAAACCTTGACAATTTTGATGGGAGGGAAAAACTTAGAAAAACCCTTAACAAGAAAACAAGGTTTTTTATTACGCACCCATTCCCCACCACAAAATCATTATCTCTGGTCTTCATCTTGGAATCAAACAAGGTTTTCATGTGCAGTTGTTTGTCTTCAACCCGTTTGGCTACACCAGCAAGGTCCACAACAGAATCATTTATATCAAGTTTCTTAATCCACCAGGGACATATATCAGATGGAGGTTCCCTTCCCTTAAGGAGTTTGAAGGGACTAACCCCAGTAACAGAATGGGGTGTGATGCGATACGCCCATAACCTTTTCCTCACCACATCCAACCATCCATCATCAGAAACTTGCACACCATTTAAACAATCCTTAAGGACACGATTAAAGCGTTCGACCTGACCGTTTTCCCTGGGTTCATACAAAGAGGTGGTGTAATGCTTAATACCACAACTACTAAGGAATTTCTCAAAATCAGCTGAAATAAGCTGAGCACCATTGTCAGTGACACAAGTTTCAGGATACCCTTCCCTGGCAAACACTTCTTTAAGGAACAGAATAACAGAGTGGGAAGACACCGTGCTAACAAACTTTACCTCGGGCCACTTGGAGTGGTAGTCCACAAGTACCAAAGCATAACGAGCATTGTACGGCAACTGTTTAAAAGGGCCAGAAATGTCAAAACATACTTTCTGCCAGGGAAAATTGGGCCAAGGTACAGGCTTAAGGGGAGCTGAGGTCAAATGAAGCATTTTATCACTGTTAACACAGTGTGGACAATCCCTTACAAGCCTATCCACCATTTTATCGACTCCCGGCCACCAAAAACTTTCTCTAATAAGGCGTTTCATTGACGACATGCCAATGTGACTCTGATGGGCGAGGAGTAAAATCCTCCTTTGTAAGGATTGGGGCGGGATTAACTTACCAGCTTTGAAAAGTAGACCAGAAAACTCTTCGACTTCAGATGAAACTTGACAAAAAGGAGCTACATCCGGTGAAATACCCTTAGAGGCTGGCCAACCATTCCTTACAAAATCAAGAAGTTGTTGACAAATCACATCCTTACCAAGTTCAGCAAACCACTCTTCTTCAGACAAGGAAATAAACTCCTTGGAGACACAATCCCCAACAGAAGCGACGACATCAACTTCATTATCCACCTTGGGAGCATCCTCACAAGGAAACCTCGAAAGAAAATCCGCAGTAACATTACATTTACCGGGAACATACACAATCTCGAAATCATACTCCTGGAGACGTGAGGGCAAACGAGCTATGCGTGCTGTGGAATTCCATCCACCACCAGGAGACAAAATCCCAACCAAAGGTTTATGATCCGTCCGTAGTACGAATCGATTACCCCACACGTAATTCCTGAAATGTTCGACAGCCCATATACAGGCAAGCAGTTCCTTTTCAATGACAGAGTACCTTCTCTCTGTAGGAGACAAAGTCCTTGAGGAAAAGGCAACACACCACTCATCCTTACCCGACGATTGACTTAACACACTACCAATGCCATAAAGACTAGCATCGACTGTGATAATGCATTTCTTGTTAACACAGAAAGACTTTAAAGTAGGAGCGTTAACAATTTCCTCCTTGATTTGCCTGTTCTTGTTTTTCAGTCCAAATGAATGTGGCTGAGTTTCTTGTAAGTTCCCTAAGAGGCTCCATTTTACTAGCAAAATTTTGGATGAACTTGCTATAGTATTCGCAAAGCCCCGCAAACGAAAGTAGTTTTTCCCTTTTGTCTGGGGAGGGAGCTTTAACAATAGCATCAACAAGGTTCTTTTTTGGCACAACCCCGTCACCCGAAAGAGAATGACCTAAATAATCCACTGTTTTGCAAAAAAACTTGCACTTACTAGCTTTGATAGTCAGACCAAATTCCTCCAACCTGGAACAAACCTCCTTAAGATGAACATAATGTTCTGAGAAGTTCTTTGAAAAAATAAGGATATCATCCTGAAAGCACTTGACATAGATACTTAGATCCTTTAATATATGATACATTGCCCTTTGGAACACTGAAGCAGCCGACGCTAGGCCAAAAGGCATCCTTTTAAATTGAAACAACCCATGAGGAGTGATGAAAGCTGTGAATTGCTTGGAGTCTTCTGTGAGCTCAATCTGGTGATATGCGGATCTAAGATCCAAGGTTGAAAACACACAGGCTCCATCTAACATGCACAACATTTCATTTATGTTCGGTAACAGGTGACAGTCTATAACCAAACATTTGTTCAGAGCTCTCAGGTCCACACATAGCCTAATTGTTTTGTCAGGTTTAATCGCCAAAACAATAGGCGAAACCCATTCGGAGGATTCTACCTCCTCAATAACACCATCTTTAACCATGGTATCCAGCATAACTCTGAGCTCTTCCCTGACACTAATGGGAACACCCCTTAACTTTTGTTTAAGAGGGACAGTATTAGGTTTGACCTTAATTTTGTGTGTAAAACCATTCAACTTTCCGAGTTTTTCAGAAAATACATTAGGAAAAGAATCAGAAATTTCTTCAGACATAGAAGCTATGTCATACTCTCCATCAGATACAGCTAGTATACACACAGGATCTTTCAACCTAGGATTCAAAGAGATCCCCAACTTTGCTTGATCCCTCCACCCTAAGACATTTACACCTTTAGAAGCTACATACATCTTGATGACTGCAGAATTATTTTTGACAACAATAAGAACTTCTTTAAAACCTATAAACTTGATCTCAGAAGTATCAAAGTTATAGGCAACAATGTCAGGCTTGCACAAGGAATCTACATCAACCAGGTTTCCAAATGACTCTACACAATAATCACGAGTAATTATAGTCCATGGAGAACATGAGTCCACCATGAGTTCAAGAGTCTTACCTAAAATGTTCACTAGACTTTTGGGAGATGGTAAGCTATCTGCAAGTGTTATGTCAAATGGGTTTTGTACGGAGACCACAATACCTGATTCTTTAATAGAAGAAACATTATTCTCCACTTCAGCTACATACGATACATTCCCATTAGGAGGTCTAGGAGCATTGAAAGAGGACTTTTTGTAATCATTAAATGATTTAACGGAAGTTTTACAATATTTGGAAAAGTGACCCGTACGACTACACTTATTGCACTGTCTATTTATAGCAGGACATTGTGGAAAATAAGCTATATGATCTGGACTCTCACATCTAAAGCAATAAAATTGTTTACCTTTACTATCATACTTATTGGAACTTTGAGTTTTCGTTTCTCGCACATTTACTGTGCTAACTTCACCAGAGGAAGTGGAAGGAGTAGTGTGAGCAGAAACTTTATCTAAGGATTTAATCCATTTGTCGGATTGCTCTAAAGCCTTAGCTGTACTTATTGCAGTTTCTAAACTTGGATCCCCTAAAATCCACAACTGTTCTTGTACCTTCTTGCTCTTTACATGTACAACAATTTGATCTCTGATCATTTCGTCAGTTATCAAACCGAAATTACAATGCAAAGAAAGTGCACGTAAAGCAGTTAAAAATTCATCGAAACATTCATTTTCATCTTGTACTCTGGTATAAAACTTAAACCTATTTAAAGCTACACTAGTCACAGGTTTAAATCTTCCTTCTATCCTCTGTACTGCCTCATCATATACACTAGTATCACTCCCAGATCTCACAGGAGGTAAAGTTCTAAATACAAGTTGTCCTTCTGATCCAAGGCAATGTAGAAATATATTTTTTTTCCTTTCTGCTGACATTCTTTCACCATCCATAGCCTTGAGGTAAGTAAAGAACTCTTCTTTCCACCTGGTCCATGGAATGGGCGGGTCTCCTTTGGTTTGCAAGAATTTAGAAGGTAGGTCAAATTGCATTTTGGGTAGATATATATATTTTTAAAAGAAAACAGTTCTTCAAAATAGTCAAGTAAAAGTTATGTGTCTAAAGTTTTTTTTTCATATAAGGATGGTTCGATTTGTATTATCCAATATAGGTCTAAAGTGTTAAAAAAAACAAAGAACACAGCATGTATATAGTCTTTTTTACCCTCCGGCGTCTAGAAATACAATTCAGTTTAGCAGGAATCGTCACGAACTCCTCGGCGTCTTCGGTAACTCCGTGTATCCCGTTACCATGGATACACAAAATGGCGCTCACACGCACGACGCGATGACAACGGAGTGCGTCTTGGCTAATTATTGCGCATTGATGTGTGGAGAGGTGTACGTCAGCAGACGCCTCGGGCTGACACACAGTCTCGTGCGTTGTACGCGCAATAAATGCCAAAATCCAAAAAGAGCATAAAATTCAATAAGTTTGAAAAACAGCATTACCCATCCGTCGGAGTAGGTGTACTGGAACCGCCTGAATGCGCGCCACAAATGAAGGTAGGAGCGATGACTTTTCCGTGTTACTTCTCTTTTTTTTTTCCGTTGGTGAAATCCAAAAAGCTGTAGAAATTTGTAACGGTGGATCAGTTGGTCGTAAATCTTCCTAAATACGACGTTGTGAATCAGAACAATATTCTCTTTGAAGAACAAGTGAATAAAATCAATAGTTTTAAGTTTTCTTTTTTCGCCAGGTTCGAAATCAAAATCTTCGAATTTCTGCTCCTGTGCTTCAAGGATAGTGGCAGAAATCGTAAGATGTACCTCGTCGCCAATATAAAGATCCAAGGAAACAGATGAATGAATTAAATATGTAATTTAATTCTTTAACAAAAGTTGAAGCACAGCACATCAGTACAGGATACAGATTTATAATGATACAGTTGGTATGGAATCTGGAACCCAGGATGCACGATGCAAGCACGCATCATACATTCCAGGCACCAGAACCACACAGGGGAAATGCAAGGGGAGTAAAATGACATAAATGTACAAACAGGATACAACAATAACGACCCAGGACTTACTTTGGTCAGCCCCCGTGGTACCCATATAAATCGGATAGTGACCTAACAATGCTCTCTTTTGCCTCCACTGCGGTGACAGACAGACTCTCATCGTCGTTGATTGTACTACGAACTGTTTGCTGGAGCGGAGGAGGACTCGTGACACTCGACGTGGTGTCACTGCTGCTGCCTCCAGCCAGGCCATCATAGCCACAGTGCCGGCGTCGCCCACGCCCACCTACCCAGGCCCAGCCAAAGCCCCAGCCTTTGAGGACAAGACAAGAGACGACAAAAGCAAAGGTAGGAGAAGCCGCTATAAATTGTACCTGCATGATAGTATTTTTTTTTTTCTGTTACCTGGACCTTGAAGCTCTGGTTTGCTTTATTTTTGTGTGACACATACTTTGTACTTCATTGTATTTGCTCCCTCCTAATCCTCCAGTGACTTTAAATATGTATTGCTACCTCACGTGGCCTTCCCAGGTCTCTATTATTATTTATCATATATAATTGATCATAATATTTCCTTCTGCATCAAGGAGGCCTCCTTAGCCTTTTCTAAATAAATTGTACGTGCATGAATTTCTGTGTCGTATTTTTTAAGTGTCACATGCTTTAGCCTGTATTCTTATAAATTGTGCCTTCAAAATAGTATTATTTTTTGACTGCGTCTTGTGGCCCTCCCAGCTCTGTTTTGCTTTATTTTTTTGCTCCATGTGCTTTGTACTTCATCGTATTTGTTCCCTCCTAATCATCCTGTAACTTTTAATAATTATTGATACCTCACATGGCCTTCCCAGGCCTCTATTCATATTGATCGTATATGGTTGATCGTAATATTACCTTCTGCGTCATGGGGCCCTACTAGGCCTTTTCGAAATAAATTGTGCGTCCATGAATTTCTGTGTACTGTTTTTGAAATGTGCCCCGTGCTTTAGCCTGTATTGGTCCAATTTGTGCATTCATATTAGTATTATTTTTTTTTACTGCGTCACGTGCCCCTCCCAGCCGTTTTGCTTTACTCTTCTGCGGCACATGCTCTGTGCTTCATTGTATTTGGTCCCTCCTAATGCTCCCGTGACTTTTAATGTTTATTGTTACCTCACGCGGCCTTCCCAGGCCTCTATTATTATTCATCATTATTAATTGATCATAATATTTCCTTCTGCGTCAAGGAGCCCTCCTTGGCTTTTTCTAAATAAATTTACGTGCATGAATTTCTGTATCGTATTTTTGAAGTGTCACATGCTTTAGCCTGCATTGTAAAACATTTTGCGTTAATAATAGTATTATTTTTTGACTGCGTCACGTGGCACTCCCACCTCTGTTTTGCTTTACTTTTTTGGTCCAAGTGGTTTGCACTTCATCAGATTTCCTCCCTCCTAATCGTCCTGTAGCTTTTAATAATTATTGCTACCTCACGTGGCCTTCCCAGGCCTCTATTCATATTGATCATATATGGTTGATCATACTGTTACCTTCTGTGTCACAGGGACCTACTTGGCTTTTTCTAAATAAATTTACGCGCATGAATTTCTGTATCGTATTTTTGAAGTGTCACATGCTTTAGCCTGCATTGTAAAACATTTTGCGTTAATAATAGTATTATTTTTTGACTGCGTCACGTGGCACTCCCACCTCTGTTTTGCTTTACTTTTTTGGTCCAAGTGGTTTGCATTTCATCAGATTTCCTCCCTCCTAATCGTCCTGTAGCTTTTAATAATTATTGCTACCTCACGTGGCCTTCCCAGGCCTCTATTCATATTGATCATATATGGTTGATCATACTGTTACCTTCTGTGTCACGGGGACCTACTAGGCCTTTTCTAAATAAATTGTGCGTGCATGAATTTCTGTGTACTATTTTTGAACTCTGCCCCGTGCTTTAGCCTGTATTGGACCAATTTGTGCATTCATATTGGTAGTATTTTTTTACTGAGTCACGTGGCCCTCCCAGCTCTATTTTGTTTTATTTTTGTGCTCCACATGCTTTGTGCTTCATCGTATTTGCTCCCTCCTAATCCTCACGTGACTTTAAATAATTATTTCTACCTCACGTGGCCTTCCCAGGCCTCTATTCTTACTGATCGTATATAGTTGATTGTAATATTACCTTCTGCGTCACGGGGCACTACTAGGCCTTTTCTAAATAATATGTACATGCATGAATTTCTGTGTCGTATTTTTCAAGTGTGACGTGCTTTAGCCTGTATTCTTATAAATTGTGCGTTCATAATAGTATTATTTTTTGACTCCGTCATGTGGCCCTCCCAGCAATGTTTTGCTTTACTTTTTTGGTCCATGTGCTTTGTACTTCATCGTATTTCTTCCCTCCTAATCGTCCTGTAACTTTTAATAATTATTGCTCCCTCATGTGGCATTCCCAGCTCTGTTTTGCTTTATTTTTGTGCTCCACATGCTTTGTGCTTCATCGTATTTGCTCCCTCCTAATCCTCCCGTGACTTTTAATAATTATTTCTACCTCACGTGGCCTTCCCAGGCCTCTATTGTTACTGATCGTATATAGTTGATTGTAATATTACCTTCTTTGTCATGGGGCACTACTAGGCCTTTTCAAATAAATTGTACCTGCATGAATTTCTGTGTCGTATTTTTGAAGTGTCACGTGCTTTAGCCGGTATTCTTTCAAATTTTGCATTCATAATATTATTATTTTTTGACTGCGTCATGTGGCCCTCCCAGCTCTGTTTTGCTTTATATTTTTGCTCCATGTGCTTTGTACTTCATCATCTTTGTTCGCTCCTAATCGTCTTGTAACTTTTAATAATCATTTCTACCTCACGTGGCCTTCCAAGGCCTCTATTCTTACGGATCTATATACTTGATCGTAATAGTACCTTCTGCGTCACGGGGCACTTCTAGGCCTTTTCTAAATACATTGTGCGTGCATGAATTTCTGTGTCATGTTTTTGAACTGTGCCCCATGCTTTAGCCTATATTGGTCCAATTTGTGCATTCATATTATTATTATTTTTGTTTACTACATCACGTGTTCCTCCCAGCTCTATTTTCCTTTTTTTTTTCCTCCCATGAATTTTAATATTTATTACTGTCTAACATGGCCTTCCCAGGCCTGTTTTCTTACATTGTGCGTGCATGAATTTCTGTGTCGTGTTTTTGAACTGTGCCCCGTGCTTTAGCCTGTATTGGTCCAATTTGTGCATTCATATTAGTATTATTTTTTTCCTGCGTCACGTATCTCTCCCAGCTCTATTTTCCTTTGTTTTTTTCTCCCAAGAATTTTTATATTTATTACTGCCTAACATGGCCTTCCCAGCCTGTTTTCTTATATATTGTGTTTTCAAAAATATATATGTTGCATTTTTGTGCTCCGCCACGTGCTTTGTGTTTCAACATACGTACTCTCTCTTAATCATCATATTTGCTCCCTTTTAAACCTCCACTGGCTTAACATTTCTTGCTTCCTCACGTGACCTATAGTTGTTTTTTTTCTGTGCTCTAGTTGGCCTACGAAAGTTTTGCCTCCTCATATTACCATAGATTTAGTTCATAATAATTGTTGGATTTACAACTTTGACACTACAGTGTTGTACTGGCCCTTTATTTGGCTTAGGTTACCTAACCATTGTTCCCTCTCTCGTACAACTTTTTATAACATGCTTTCTCCAAAATACATGTTTTCGACACTTCACCACTTCATGATCAGTATTTAAGTGCAATTGCCGCCTTTTTTGAAAGTGTAATGGTAATTGTTTGTCCATGATTAAAATGTTACTCTTGATAGTTACGTAAACCAAGACTGCTCATGTACATGCTACTACTGGGCCTACAACAGTAGCTGTGCCACCCACAAAAGAAACTCTAAACATAAAAATCAAGCCTATCACCACAGTGCCTGAGCGCCCTTTGTTAAACTGTCATGTTTTCAAAGTGCATCCATTTGACAGGCCTTCCCTCTGTATTTGTATAGACTGTACTCTATATCCCTCGCTTAAAATTTCTACACACGACATATTTTTCAAACTACCTTAATATAAGAAAGTTATTTTGGATTAACTGTGTTTAAGAAACTTTTCTGTTCGGTTGTTAAACTAATTTCTTCTTTAAAAAATGTTACTTTTTCAAAATTAATTTGCAGGAAGCATAACCAGTGATAATTCACCAGCACATAATCAATCTCAACAACGTGATCAATCTTCACAATGTGATCAATCTTCACAACCTGTACCAGGTACACCATGTTCTGCTATATGTAAATTGTATATACTATACCTAATAGCGTATGATGTACATATTGGTTACTCTTTAGAAGCTCGTGTGCTTTCAAATATTTTTACAACTAATCGATACCTTCCTCTCAAACATGTCTCTCAACACCAAATATATGTATATTTTCATTCCTATTACAGTTACTTATCTTTAAGTAATAATTTCCCATCAATGTGTGTACTGAAATTCTCTACTCTGAAACCTATGATTGGTATGACATTCAGGTTCGACTTTTGCTCAACATATTCATTTGTTATTATGTTTTCAGTTTGCAGAATACTACTCAACTCAGCAGCCAGTAGCATAGATTTTTACTGTTGTAATATTTCTTAAGAATTATGGACTGACAATTGCAATGAACCTAATGAAGTCATCACGTTTGACTTTCAACAATGATATGACACAAGTTATTGGTTTGCTGTATAGTCTCCACATCTTGGAACATTCTAAGTCTATATATCCGGTGTATAATCCTATTGGTTGGAGGTGCTCAAAAGATGGTGTTACGTACCCACCCACCAGGGTAACGATAATATTCAAGACCAAAGAACGCCCAGAACAAAAAATCTATGTTTACCATGTAAATACATATAAAGTTTTCATTTAAAAAATCTATTGACCTTTAAACAATGCAATCTTAATAACAAGTTACTTTTCACCATCTTCCCAACAGGCCCAATGTTTGGAATGCAGCAGATGACTCCACCTTGACTTTACAAAACCAAATCTTACTTACCTTTTATTGGTTAAATATGTAGACATGTCTAAGTAGACATTTTCACACTCCTGCAATCTAGTGTTGTGTCTGAATTATGTTAAAAACTAATGTTGAGACAAACTTCTTTCAGCTGTCACGATTTGCACAATCCTTTTAGAGTTGGACCAGACTTCCTCTAACATTCCTACTTAATTTTCTTTTTGAAATTCAACAAGTATTTTGTTTAGGTGTTGTAATATAAATTTAAATCACTATGGTAGGTATCTGACAATAGAAACTATTATATCGTTACACCACTATTCCATGGTCCTAATCAAAAAGGTGTGTTTACACTCAACAAAAATAACAATCAAGCACTTTGTAAGCTGGACAGTATTGTTTCTCAACACCCTTTCACTGTTTTCTTCCATACCTTCAAAAAAGATGTCATGCATTGACATGCATATTCTTTCAGGTCTGTATATCTCTAATGTAAAACAAGCATACTTGTTTTTCTTTTCTCACTGACATATGTAAACTCATCAGTCAGTTCTATTGCAAGCTTTTACAATCCTGAATACTGTTTACTACGTTTTGTGTGAGAGGGTGCCCATGCATAACCATGCTAAGTTTTCTTTACCTGCATGGACACATGTAGTGTAACCTGTCAAACACTTTAAAATGCTACCCTCCCACTACTCCTAAAGGCGGATGTAGAATTCAACCATTCATCGTAAATTAGAATTGGATGTCACTAAGTACAAAGTATTTCTGTATTATGTAAGCCCTAATGTGTCCCTTAAAGATGCCAGCGAAGTCCAGACACATACTAACTCAAACAAACCAACCACTAGTAACCTGTACAATTTGCCAAACAACTCTTTCAAGGTGTGATCAATCCAAAAAATACTCCTTTGGCACAGCAAATATAGTGCAACACGTAAACAACTTGCACCCCAACAACTTTCCTTGAGCTGCAACACAGAGATTGCTGGACAACCCACTTGCTGCTGCACCAAGCACATCAATTGCTGCAACAGCATATTCAGCAAACAGTCCATACTCACATATTGATCTTGAATTTGGTAAACTTACATTTCTATGCATTTATTGCGATCAACTTTTGTGTTACATGAAACAGTTTATCAACCTCATCAAAAACAAGAAACGGGAAAATCGCTGTCCTCAACATTAGTCATTAG
Organism: Lissotriton vulgaris; assembly: GCF_964263255.1. Lineage (NCBI taxonomy): Eukaryota > Metazoa > Chordata > Amphibia > Caudata > Salamandridae > Lissotriton > Lissotriton vulgaris. Next base: position 33,032 of record NW_028250807.1, on the reverse strand, counting down.
ACATTTATCAAGCTTTTTTGTTGTAAGAACTACCCCGTCCGAAGGCAGTAAGAAATTTGCACACTTGCTACCTTTCTTGTCTCCTTTCTATCACACAGTGTGTGTATTTTGTCCACTTGCATTGGTTGCTTAGATGTGCCACCCATTTCTCAAGCCCCCACTGCAGAATCCGACGAACAGTCTGTTAATGGACTGGAAATCCAAACATCTACTTACCTCATAAGGCAGTGGGCACTTTGCGCATCTGTAGCCTTTCTTATTTTTCACCTTTTTTATCTTCCACTCAATCAACTCATAATCTACACGGACACACACCTACTTGCTGCCTTCCTTGGCAGGGGTTATCAATTATTCTTGAATTTCATATTCTAATTCAAAGTCATGGCCCTTTATCGAGTCTTTTTGTTGTACCTACTTCCTAGCTGAAGGCAGTGGTTAATTTGCACACTTGCAGCCTTACTTATTTTTTACATTGTTCATCTTCCACTCAATCTACAAATACCTACTTGCTGACTTTCTTGACTACGGTTATCAACTATTCTTCTATTTCATATTCGCATTCAAAGTGAAGGCCCGTTATTGAGCCTTTTTGTTGTAACAACTACCCCGGCTGAAGACAGCAAGAAATTTGCACACTTGCTGCCTTTCTTGGCTGGGGTTATCAAATATTCTTGAATGTCATATTCTGATTAAAAGTCAAGGCCCTTCATTGAGCCTTACTGTTATAGCTACTACCACTGCCAATAGCAGTGAGAAATTTGCACACTTCCTGCCTTTCTTGGCTGGGGTTTTCAATTCTTTAATTTCATATTTTGAATAAAAGTCAAAGCCCTTTATCAAGCCTTATTGTTGGAGCTAATACCCCGGCCGAAGGCAGTAGGACATTTTCACACTTGCTGCTTTTCTTGGCTGGGGTTATCCATTATTCTTCAAGTAATTCAAAGTTCAGACCCTTTATTGAACCTTCTTGGTAACTACTACCCGTGAATGGCAGTGGTTAATTTGCACACTTGCGTCCTTTCCACTGCACAGTGTGTGTACTTTGTGCCCTTGCTTAACTTCTTAGATGAGATACCCCTTTCTCAGGCTCCCACTGCGAAATCCGACTCACAGTCTGTAATGCACTGGAAAACCAAACACCCATTTCCTTTACAAGGCAGTGGGTTGTTACCGCATCTGCTACCTTCTTCCTTTTCACCTTATACTGCATCCACTACCTCAAACACACCTACCTGCTAACTTTCTTGTAGCCTTTGCCAAGTATTATTCTAATTCCCTTAAATTGGTCCAGTGTAGTAATTTTACAGCCCTACAGCCCACAGTGGTAGCTTAATGCACTTACATTGCTTCCTTTGATGTGGTAACCATTTCTTAGAATCCCACTGCAAAATTCGACGCCCTATCCGTATAATGAGGTGGAAATTCAAAGATCCACTTCCCTGACAAGTCAATGGATAGTTTGCATGTCTGCAGCCTTTCTAATTTTTCACCTTTGTTATCTTCCACTCAACCAACACATCATCTACACATAACACACACCAACTTGCTAGCATTTTTGGCTGGGGTTATCAATAATTTTTGAATTTCATATTCTGATTCAAACTTGTGGCCCTTTATTGAGCCTTTTTGAAGTAGCTACTACCCCGGCCGAAGGCAGTGGGAAATTTGCACACTTGCTGCCTTTCTTGGTTGGGGTTATCAATTATCCTTCTTGTAATACAAATTCAAAGTGCAGGCCTTTTTTTTAGCCTTCTTGGTAACTATTACTTGTGAATAGCAGTGGGTAATTGGCGCACTTCCTGCCGTTCATGTGTAAAAAAAAAGCTTATTCTATGGTTATCAAATCTTCTGTTTGTTATTCTAATTCAAAGTACAGGCTCTTTATTGAGCCTTCTTGATAACTACTACCCGTGAATGGCAGTGGATAATTTGGACACTTGCAGCCTTTCTTTTTTTTTACATTATTCATCTACCACTCAATCGAAACATCATCTACACATACACACACCAACATACTGCCTTTCTTGGCTATGGTATCAACTATTCTTCTATTTCATATCTGTATTCAAACTGCAAGCCCTGTATCGAGCCTTTTTGTTGTAGGTACTAACCTGTCCGAAGGCAGTAGGAAATTTACACACTTGCTGCCTTTCTTTGCAAGGATTATCAACTATTGTTCAATTTCACATTCTGATTCAAAGTCAAGGTTCTTTATCAAGCCTTTTTCATGTACATACTATCCCGGTAGAAGTCAGTGGGAAATTTGCACACTTGTTGCCTTTCTTTGCAGGAGTTATCAACTATTGTTCAATTTCATATTCCTATTCAAGTGCAGACCCTTTATCAAACCTTGTTGTTGTATTAACGAACCCGACCAAAGACAGTGGGAAATGTGTGCATTTGCAGACTTTCTTCGCAGAGGTTATGAACTATTGTTCAATTTCATATTCCTATTAAAAGTCCAAGCCCTTTATCGAGCATTTTTGTTGTAGCTACTACCCCGGCCGAAAGCAGTCGGAAATTCGCAGACTTGCTACCTTTCTTGTCTAGGGTTATCAATTATTGTTAAATTTGATATTCTGATTCAAAGTCATAACCCTTTATTGAGCCTTTTTATTGTACCTACTACCCCAGCCAAAGGTTAATACTGCAAAAGTACTCTTTAAAAGTTGCCAAACAACTCTTTCAAAGGGTGAATACTTCTTTAGCACAGCAAGTATAGTGCGACATATGAACAGCTCGCACCTCAACAACCTTGCTTGAGCTGCAACACAAAGATTGAAGGGCAACCCACTTCCTGCAGCACCAAGCACATCAACTGCTGCAACAACATCTTCAGCAAGCAGTCCATACTCACAGATAAATCTTGATTTTGTTCAACCTAAATTTCTATGCATTTATTGCGATGAACTTTTCTGTTACGTGAAAAAGTCTATCAACCTCATCAAAAACAAACAGGAGCATCACTGTCTTCAACATTAGTCATTAGACATTTATCAAGCTTTTTTGTTGTAAGAACTACCCCGTCCGAAGGAACTGGGAAATTTGCACACTTGCTGCCTTTCTTGGCTGGAGTTGTCAATTATTGTTCAATTTGATATTCTGATTCAAAGTCAAGGCCCTTTATCAAGCCTTTTTCATGTAGATACTACCCCAGCACAAGCAAATGGGAAATGTGCACACTTGCAGCCTTTCTTGGCTGGGGTTATCAATTATTCTTAAATGTCATATTCTGATTGAAAAACAAGGCCCTTTATCAAGCCTTTTTGTTGCAACAACTACCCCGTCCAAAGGCAGTAACAAATTTACACACTTGCTGCCTTTCTTGGCTGGGGTTATCAATTATTCTTGAATTTCATATTTTGAATAAAAATCAAGGCCCTTTATCGAGCCTTTTTGTTGTAGCTAATACCCCGGCCGAAGGCAGTAGCACATTTTCACACTTGCTGCTTTTCTTGGCTGGGGTTATCCATTATTCTTGAAGTAATTCAAAGTTCAGACCCTTTATTGAACCTTCTTGGTAACTACTACCCATGAATGGCAGTGGTTAATTTGCACACTTGCATCCTTTCCACTGACCAGTATGTGCACTTGCTTAACTCCTTATATGAAATACCCGTTTCTCAGGCTCCCACTGCAGAATCAGTCTCACAGTCTGTAATGCACTACAAAACTAAACACCCATTTCTTTTATAAGACAGTGGGTTCTTTCTGCATCTTCTACCTTTCTTTCTTTTCACCTTATTTTGCATTCACTACCTGAAACAAACCTACCTGCTAACGTTCTTGCAGCCTTTGCCAAGTATTATTCTAATTCAAACTACAGTCACTAAAATGGGCCTGGTGTTGTAATTTTTCAGCCCTACCTCCCACAGCTGTAACTTAATCCACTCACATTGCTTCCTTCGATGTGGTAACTGCATCCACTACCTCAAACCCACCTACCTGCTAAATTTCTTGTAGCCTTTGCCAAGTATTATTCTAATTCAAAGTAGAGTCCCTGAAATGGGTCCAGTGTAGTAATTGTACAGCCCTACAGCCCACAGTGGTAGCTTAATTCACTTACATTGCTTCCTTCGATGTGGTAGCCATTTCTTAGCATCCCACTGCAAAATTCGATGCCATATCCGTATATTGAGGTGGAAATCCAAAGATCCACTTCCCTGACAAGTCAGTGGATAGTTTGCACGTCTGCAGCCTTTTTAAGTTTTCACCTTTTTCATCTTCCACTCAATCAACACATCATCTACACATAACACACACAAACTTGCTACTGTTTTTAGCTGGGGTTATCAATTATTCTTGAATTTCATATTCTGATTCAAAGTCATGGCCCTTTATTGAACCTTTTTGCTGTAGATACTACCCCAGCCGAAGGCAGTGGGAAATTTACACACTTGCTGCCTTTCTTGGCTGGGGTTATCAATTATTTGTCAATTACATATTCTGATACAAACTCATAGCCCTTTTTTGAGCCTCTACATGTACCTACAACCCTGGCCGAAGGCAGTGGAACATTTGCACACTAACTGTCTTTCATGGCTGGGGTTACCAATTATTGTTCAATTTCCTTTTCTGATTCAAAGTCAAGGCCCCTTTATCAAGCCTTTTTGTTGTAGCTAATACCATGGCCGAAGGAAGTAGGATATTTTCACACTTGCTGCTTTTCTTCACTGTTGTTGTCAATTATTTTAAAAGTAGCTACCAGCTTAGGAATGATATTTTCTTTTGGAAACAAATTTCAAAGTAATCGTCTCTGTAAAACTTATTTTCCATGTTCAGTCATTTCTCCAATTTTTATTTCTTGTAGAATAGTTTCATATTCAACATCATTTGCTTGTTGCACATTTTTATAAGTTCCTTATATTCAAAATATGACCAAATGTTAACATTTTCAATGCTACATTACATCGTTTACTTCATACCACGAGCACATCAGTACTACAGAAAACATTGAATCCAGCCTTCCTTTATTTAAGGTAGAGACTAATGGATTCTATATCTTCCGATTTTGTAAGAGAATGTGACAAATAGTATTCATCTATAACTGTGCTCACTAAACCGTTCAATCTACACTTCGGACAGCAGATTTCACAACTTGAATTCACCTTTCCATCTACACTAAGGACAACATTGAATCCAGCCTTGCTTTAGTTAAGACAGACAATTGTACTATGTCCTCAACAGCTGCCTTCAATCTGCACTGCAGACAGCTGGGCTCACAACTTGAATTCAGCTTTGGAACTAAATTTTTCTTCAAAATCTGTGCTGACAACTACCTTCAATATATTCTTCGGCCAGTAAAAATCAAAACTTGACAGCAGGAGCTCCACTACTACAGAAAACATTCAATTCAACCTTACTTTATTTAAGGTAGAGACAAATGGATTTCATGTCTTCCGATTTTGTAAAACAATCTCACAAATAGCATTCATCTATAACTGTGCTCACTAGAGCCTTCAATCTACACTACGGACAGTAGGGTTCACAACTTGAATTCACCTTTCCACCTACACAAAGGACAACATTGAATTTAGCCTTGCTTTATTTAAGACGGACAATTGTACTGTGTCCTCAGATTCTATTTACTGTGACAAAATAGCACTCATCGATCTTTGTGTCAACAACTGCCTTCAATCTACACTGTGGAAAGCTGGGTTCACAACTTGAATTGAACTTTCCTTCTACATTAAGTACAGCATTGTATTCAGCCTTGCTCTCCTTAAGGCAGAGACAATTATACTGTGTCCTCACATTCTGTCAACTGTACAAAATAGCATTCATCAATGTTTGTGTCAATTAGTACCTTTGATGTATATTACGGACAGCAGGGTTCACAACTTCAATTGAGTTTTGCATGTAAATTTCTCTTCATTATGTGTGTTTAGAAGTGCCTTCAATCAATTCTGCACTCAGAAGAGTTCACAACTAGATACCAAGAGCGCCAGCACTACGGAAAACATTCAATACAATACTTGATTTACTTAAAACAGAGACAATTGCACAATGTCCTCTGATTTTCTTTAAGTTTGAACACTAGGAAATTCAGCCTTCATTTATTTATGCAGACACAATTCCACTATATGTGTTCACCTTTTGTTTAAATAAGTGACAAAAACCATTTGTCTATGTCTGTTAACAACTTCCTTCAATCTACACTGCACAGGAAACGTACAAGATTAACGTCAAAGATACTACTTACTCAGTGTACCATAAATCATCACAAAGAAGAGTAAACAGTTATATGTCACAGTGAGACATACTGTCTTTTTAAATGGAATTGGTACAGAATTCAATCAACAAAAGACATTACTTCAATTACTGTACCTTCCCCCCCGACCACACATCATCACAAGGTACATTCAAGCTCAGCGCCAAAGGTATTACTAACTCAGTGCACCACAACTCATCACCACGTGACCTTATTGAATGAGATAACTTATTTAGAAAAAGATATATCATACTTTTTAAAGATCTACTTCAACTTCTGTGAATGGACAACCAATATTTATTAAAAAACTTGATTTTAAAGACTTTGCTACCAATGTGTCGTGCTTGGACCACGTACCAACACACTCCACAGAACTTTGTTGCTTTAGATACACACTTGCTGCCTTTCTTGGCTGGGATTACCAATTATTCCTCAATTTCATATTCTAATAGAACATCAAGGCCCTTTATCGAACCTTTTTGTCATAGCTACTACCCCAGCCGAAGGTTAATACACCAAAAGTAATCTTTAAAATTTGCCAAACAACTCTTTCAAAGGGGGATCCAAACAAAAAATACTTCTTTAGCACAGCAAATATAGTGTGACACATGAAGAACTTGCACACCAACAACTTTGCTTGAGCTGCAACAAAAAGATTGAAGGGCAACCCACCTGCTGCTTCACCAAGCACATCAACTGCTGCAACATCATCTTCGGCAACCACTCCATACTTGCATATTAATCTTGATTGTAGTAAACTTAAATTATTGTTCAATTTGATATTCTGATTCGAAGTCAAGGCCCTTTATCCAGCCTTTTTCATATACGTACTACCCTGGCAGAAGGGAGTGCGAAATTTGCGCATTTACTGCATTTCTTCGCAGACGTTATGAACTATTGTTCAATTTGATATTCTGATTCAAAGTCAAGGCCCTTTATCTAGCCTTTTTGTAGTAACTACTTCCCCAGCTAAAGATACTGATTAATTTGCACACTTGCAGCCTTTCTTATTTTTGACATAATTCATCTTCCACTCAATCAACACATCATCTACACATACACACACCTACTTGCAACCTTTCTTAGCTACAGTTATCAACTATTCTTCTATTTCATACCCGTATTCAAAGTACACGCCCTTTATCAAGCCTTTTTTATTGTAACAACTACCCCAGCCGAACACAGTATGACATTTGTACACTTACCGCCTCTCTTGGCTAGTGTTATCAATTATTATAATACAGTTGTGACAAATTTAATTAAGAAAGTGAATTTTTTTTTAAAACATCATTTTATAAGAAAAAGAAAACTAGAAAATCTACTTGACAAGGTTTACAAATTGATTTTTTTTTATTTTGTTATAGTAATCAATACAATTCGATCACTAGATAAACCAATCCTTTTAAGGAAGGTCAAAAGTAAGTGGAAAAGAGTAACTAACAGAAGTAATTTTTCAGAGGTTTTTTTGGGTGAATGGAACCATAGTTCAAGTTCTGAGCCTTTTTTTAATGATGACAGCTATCTTCAGAGGAATGATTTCTTACATGCAGTTGACACTAGTGGCCGTGCCTATGAGCTTAAAAATGGTTGTACTATTGTGAAAGACAACATTGTTCCTAGAAATGCAAAAGAGGTGGCAGCTGAGGAAGTTTTAGGGAAACGTCCTAAAGCTCCAGTGAACACTTGCAATTGTAGTAGTATTGATACTGTAACTCAAGAATCTATTGATTATTTAATGCAATTTCATACATAACTATATTAAGAAAAGTGCTAAAACAAAGATTAAGATGTTGCAAGGACTACAGTCTTGTAGAGTGAGAGAAAATACTGGTTTGCAAAGTCATTCTCTAGCTTGTCTTTCTAGAAAAGTATAGAGAAGTGTTTTTCACCAATTCAGAATGTTACCAGTTCATCAAACTCAAATGAGGAAATTAGTCAGAACATTGTATTGCGCACAAATTCCAGCACTAATGTTAAAAAAAAGTTGAACAGTACTCTTTTCCTTGCATCTGTATCAGATGTAATGAATGTCTCCCATGAAATTTAGCTTACTTACTTTGGTCCTCAGGAAGGTAGTGCAGACACTGACATAGTAATAGAAGAAAATGTGAAAAAGAATGTACAATGTTCTACTGTAGAACATTTTGAGCAAGATATTACAAAGTTTAAGGTGATTTCACTTAAAGCGCCAAATTATTCTTCTATTTGTTTTCAATGAACTCATTATAAAAATTAAACCAGGAATATTCATCTGTATTTAAAAAGGAAAATAATAATGAATGAAAGCATTTCGCAACTTATTTGTTGGTAGAGAATTCTTTAGATTTGGGTTCCGATCAGCGTATTTGTAAAATATTATTATAACAAATTAGATGAGAACAAATTGCCTGCCGGAGCGGTGCATAATAATCTTGAGTTGGTAATTATTCCTTCTGAACTAATTGATTTAATTACCTATGAGTCTATTCCTATTCAATGTGTGCAACCATTTCAGGCTATTGTTCATATGGAGCCTAAGACAGGAAAATTGCCTCCTTCAGATTTACAAACAGGATTAAAGGGAAGAGTTGTATATTTGCCTGTAGGTTTTTTTAATAAAAAATGTAAACAATTGGTGTAGAAAATGTAGAAGATCAACCTTTAATTATTCTTGTTAATGGCATTCCTACTAGGAGTATGAAAATCTGGCAAGAATTAGTGAATGTTAGGATAGTGTAAAAGGCAACGTATCCACAAAAAAACTAATCAATATTATAAAAATGTGTATGTGAGCTGTGCTGAGTACACTTGGGATGATTTACTTCAATTTCTTTGAGACACAAATCCAAAGATGCTAAATATTGAATACAATACACCTGGAGAATTGTGCTCTTTGGATCCAATTAATGTATACAGGTATTTCAATCATAGATTCAAAACTATAATATCTTTTATCAGCAATAAATAAAATTCTCCTCTTGGAAAGGTTTTGGATTTGTTTTGGAGAAAAGAGTATCAACCAAAAGATGCTCCTCACATACATATGCTAATATGGATCAAAGATGCTCCCAAATTTGCAACTGAATCAGATGATACTGTGCTGTCTTTTATTAGAAAATATGCCACATGTAATATACCCAAAAGTACACACGATAAAGACTTAAAACAACAAGTCCTACGATTACAAAGCCATCGTTGTAGGAAATACTGTCATCGAAACTACAAATTTAAGAACTAGTTCTACACCACATGTCGTTTTGGATTTCTACATCCTGTAATATTGAAAGGAAGAGTGAACAGTTTTATGTCATCTTTGCTATATACTATCACAAAAAAGGCTCCAGAAAATAATTACAACTTAAAAAGAAATGAAAAGTCAAAATATATAAATGACTACAACCCAGTCAGCTAACATAGACATTCAACATATTGCAGACAATTCTGTTGCTTGATATCTAACACCCTACATAACAAAATGAGAAAAGACAGAACTGAAGATGTGAAAAGAGATTTCCTACAAGAAAAGTCTAATTAAAAAATTATATAGTTGCAGTTTAAAAATGTTATATCATTGAAAAATTGGAGCTCATGAATGTTCAGATCGCTTATCATCTGCAAGTCTTTATTCCAAATCTACAGGAATCATTTGGGTGAGTCTAAGTCTTCATGCAACACGAAATTGAGTACTTAAATCTGCACAAGAAATTGAATATTTAACTGACAAAAAGCCAGAAAGAATACGTATTATTGTGTATTAGTTCATACAATTCCTATTCCAACTTTTCAAAGGTCCCTCCCTTTTTATTCATTCTACTTTGAGTTCCTAAGAAGGACCATCTCTTCTGAGAATCCTGTCAAATAGAAAGATGATCACCATAATAAAAGCAATGCACTCATCTTCCTCCTTTTCTCCAAAAAGAGATTTCATTCCTGAAGACCCTCCAAAGAACAAGAAAAAAGCTCTAATTTGGAAATTATTTACTATCCCTGAAGAGCAAAAAAAGGGTAATGCTCCGTTAGTAACCTCTAAAATTTCCCAAACAACGCTTTAAAGGAGTGATGCATCTAAAAAATACTCCTTTGGCACACCAAGTATGATACGATATATCAAGAACTTGCACCCCAATGACTTTGCTAGAGTTCCAACATGGATGTTACAGGAAAATCCATCTGCTGCTGCACCAAGAACATCGATTGCTGCAGCAGCATCTTCAGCAAGCAATCCACACCCACAAATTGATCCGATTTTTGGTGAAATTAACATTGTATGCATTTATTGTGATGAACTTTTCTCTTACGGGGAACAGTCTATCGACCTAATAAAATGCAGGGAGCGAGGAGCATGGCTATGCTCAACATTACTTTTTTTTTACATCATCTTGTAATTGGTACAAACTACCCCAGCCGAAAGCAGTACTTAATTTGCACACTTTCTGCCTTTCTTGACTGGAATTATCAATTATTCTTCAATTTCATATTCTGATTGAACGTCAAAGGCCTTTATCGAACCTTTTTGTCCTAGCTAATACACCAGCCGAAGGTTAAAAGTAATCTGGAAAATTTACCAAACAACTCTTCCAAAGGGTAATCCATCCAAAAAAGACTTCTTTGACACAGCAAATATTGTGCGACACGTGAAGAACTTGCACAACAACAACTTTGCTTGAGCTGCAACAAAAAAATTGCAGGGCAACTCTCCTGCTGCTGCACCCAGCACATAAACAGCTGCAACAGCATCTTTGGCAAGCAGTCCATACTCACATATTAATCTTGATTTTAGTAAACTTACATTTCTATACATTTATTTCGATTAACTTTTCTATTATGTGAAACAGTCTATCAACTTCATACAAAACAGAAACATATCTGGTCTCAACATTACTCATTAGACATTTATCAACCTTTTTTGTTGTAACTACTCCCACCAAAAGCAGTTGGAAATATGCACACTTGCTGCCTTTCTTGACTGGGGTTATATATTATTCTTCTTCTAATACAAATTCAAAGTGCACACCCTTAATTCAGCCTTCTTGTTAACTACTTCCCGTGAATTGCAGTGCGTAATTTCCACACTTGCATCCTTTCTTCCGACACACAGACTGTAATGAGCTCGGTATCCAAATATCTACTTCCATGATAAGACAATGCTTACTTTGCGCATCTTCAACATTTCTAACTTTTTACCTTATTCATCTTCCAATCAATGAACACATCATCCACATGTACACACACTTACTTGCTGCCTTTCTTGGCTGGGGTTATCAATTATTCTTGAATTTTATACGCTGTGGAAGTCATTCTTAAAAGAGGTAGAAACATACAGTAAATGAAACGGAATTCAAATAAAGAAAAAGTTAAAAACATACATGGATGACAAAGTCACTAGAGGAATACTCTGTTCACCAATATAAAAAAGTATTTTACAGAAATTAAATGTACGGATGTTTAAGGAAATACAAAGGAACCCATTCCCCAGGACTCCAAAAATATCATTAGGGAACCTGTAGGGAACTCCAATACCCCCACGTTCTCAGCCGGCTACCAGCGTCCTTCGAGAGACGGCATTGCTTTGTCAGAGAGAACAGTTTATATGCTGCTCTCCTACTTGAAAGACACAGCAGCTTAACTTGCTCTCTATTTCAAATAGGAAACAGGTTTCCTGCGCTGAATTGGGAGCCGCGACGCTCCAGCCCTCCCATACCAAACAGGGTACAGAAAAGGGGGTCAACCCGGTAGTCGTAGGGACCTGGGTAATCGTGTGCTATACAGAAAGTGGTCCCTGACCAGTTATGAGTAAATTCAAACATTTTTAAGAAAAATATTCATTAACCGTTCACTTGATTAAACACTATTGTTTATTCAGATAGTGTTGATACGTTGAATACTGTATTTTTTCATTTACAAACATATAATATACATTTTTAACAGTACCCACTGTACAGGGAAAGGGGGAGGGAGTGTAGTGCTTAGGAGTGGTGTGGGTAGGTGAAGTGACAATTCAATTGTATATCACTTTTAACAATTGATGATGGCTTCCCGGAGGAGCCTTACCAGAATTAATCATTGATTAAGTATACCATTCAAAAAGACATCATAAATAACAGGTGTACAAAATAACACACTGATTATGTGCAACAGTTGGTAGTCGACGTTTCGACCCTCGTGGTAGGGATGATAACCCTTACTCGGCGGGTCTTCCTCAGGACAGTGCAAAGGGGAGGTGTGGGCAGTTCTAATAGGGAAAGGACATTGGGAAATAGTTACTTAATTTTCACTAAATGAGATTATTTATTTATTTACACAGGGGTACATATATACGCGTCATATCTCATAAGAACCTATACTCGATCCAGCAAGGACCAAGTTCAAGGTGTCAGGCTGGTTTCTGTCAAGGGTGTTTATACAGTAGGAGTTGTGTAGTTTATTAGGGAGGAACCTCCAATTTATCTGGTAGTTAAACAGCATTGGCGGGATCATATAATTTCAGTCTCGTTGTCATTACTTCGTAGGCCGTACACCACTTAGAGCCTTCCTAGGACGAGTAATTGTTAGTACGTAATGGATACTATTGTTTACACAATTGGACTGGTCTGAGATCATACTAGGTAGGTCAAACAGTTAGGGGAGGTGCCTTGTTACCTTGTGCATAGATATCACCGCAACTCTTCAGTTGGACATAAATGACTCATGTGCGCAAATAATCCTAGGAAAAGGGGATAGCTATTTAATTTAAACATCCCAGTTGTATTAGGTACAGCACTTTAAATAGTGAAAGGGTCATTATACCTTGTCAAGACACCTGAAAGCGGTCGTGTTCATTTTATATGGTGAAGTCTAGCATTGGAGGCGAAGTAGCTGTATATCAACGCATTCCTACGTGGATGGATGAAGGAAGATTTAGTGTTCCACCGGCAGGCAGGGTGCACTCTAAGGGGGTCACATACACATGCTCACGATTTTACCTGGGTACGGGTTGCGTGTATCCTAAAAGGAGTGATCAGTATTCATTGTTGGTCCGTTGTTTAATACATATGGATTGGCCTATCTGTTGATCCCCGTTCTAAAGAAAATAGCGTATAGTTAAATCAATATACTTGTAGTTGGATAAAACCTTTTTGGTAAATGCTGATAGAGCCAGCTCGTACCTGAGTGATCGAGGGGTACCGGTCACGGCTCGGGTCCTAATTGATTGCCGACCTGTACGCTGAAACAGTAAAATGGGTATTACGGATCTACCAGGCTATTTGCCTCAGGTTACACAATTGGCTAAATAGTAGGGGCAGATAAATGACTGTGGGTCCTCTTACCTAAGTGAGCAGGTCTGGCAACGTCGTCCCCCGCATCCTGCACATCAGCCGCGAAAGTCGGGAGTGTGTAAGGAATTGCCGTCAAAGTTAGCCTCAAGTCACTTCCGTATCACGTGACGTGACTACGTTAGAACTAAAAATAAAGAAGGGACTCCCAGGGTAAACGTGGTTGCTAGCATCCCAATGGATGCGGTTGCTAGGATGCTTCCCATGAGATTATTATCGGAATTGTTGTGGAAAGGTCATTATGCCGTTGGTCCCATTATATTCGGGGATGGCCTTTATTTTGCTCAATGTATTTGCGCGTTATTACGGCTGGTATAGAAATTATGGAAATTATACTAGCCCTACTAGGAACGAGGCCGGCCTCAGTGTTACGGAGAGAACGTACCCGCAATTGGAAACACTGGTCCCACAATAGGGGCTTGGTTGGGATAGGTGGCCACATATTGTTACCCACATATTCCCTCTGGTACTGGGATGCATGCATCTCGTTACAGATTACGTTACATTAAAGCTGCTGGTGTTTTGATTTACTTAATCCACACTGTATAAATTTAAACAATAAAAATTCAATACATTACATGTGATAGGTATCAGTTTGTCGGGTGCAATACCACGTAATTGCCAACACAGGGTATTAAAATGGTCTATAGTATTTCAAAGATTTTTATATACATTACTTCATGTAAGGTGCATCTTCATACTTAATACGGGCCACGTAATTACCAACACAGGGTATTAAAAGTGGTCAGGACACCATATACACTGTATTTGTACACCTTTCCTAAAGCTACAGCATAGTAATAGTAGGGCAAAATGGGGGATGATCCTCTAGGTGCGACACCTCTATTACCCAGATTCGTGCTTACCTAGCAGGGTGTTGTTAGTGGTGCATGTGGAGGTGTAGCGTACTATATAAAGAATGAATATATGATGGAGTTACATTATTAGGCCTCCCAGTCTGTACCCTGTATATTAGATGGTAGACATCTGCACGAAACTACTGTCTACTTCATTAAGTCCTTCATTGATAGAGTTGAAATGTGTTATCCATTTCATTTCTCGCAGGTTTAGTAGGGCGCCAATGTTGCCCCCTCTTGGTCCAAGTTTGACTTTTTCTAGGACAATCCACTTGAGATCTTCTGGTGTATGTGCGGATGATTTGAAATGCTAAACCAGAAGAGCTCCCACTGTTTCACATCGGATACGACTACAGTGCTGGAGAATTCTTGATTTGACTTTTTGTTGGGTTTGACCTACGTATAGCACCTGACAGGGGCATAGAATACAGTAGATTACATCAGTCGTATTGCAGTTAGTGTAATGTTTAAGAGCAATTTTGTGATGTTTATGTACAAACTCTTTGACTTGTAATGTATAGTCACAGGATTTACAGCTGCCACATCGATGATGGCCCACAATCGGTTGTAGATTCCACATAGATGTGAGGGACGGTGTTGTCTGTGTTTCCAGAAAAGAACAAACCACATGCTCTCGGATATTTTTCGCTTTTTTGAACAAGTGCATTGGGGGGATCTTTTATGCCCACATCTTCACTTATCAAGTTCCAATGTTTATTAACAACTTTTTTTATCTTGTTGCTTTTTGTTGAGAAAGTCGTTACGCATATTAAGCGGTTCAGTTCAGATTCATCTCACGTACTGCCTTGTAGTAAAGATTCAGGCGGGCAGAACCAAGCACGTTTTCTTGCTCGTTTGACCAAACGCTTAGGGTAGCCTCGGTCAGTCAAGCGTTGGATTAGTTCTTCAGACTCAGCCATATAGTTCTCTTTCATTGAACAGTTGCGTCTTATGCGCAAAAATTGGCCAAAAGGCAAGTTGTCCCGTAATGCCCTTGGATGATGACTTGAATATTGTAGCAGGGAATTTCTTTCAGCTGGTTTCCTTTAAAGTGTTGTGCAAAGTTTATCATCTTGAGCATAGATGGTCAAATCCAGGAAATTGATGGTGGAGCTACTGGATTCCATAGTGAATCGGCTGTCCGGTGACCGGGCGTTAAGCCATGTGTGGAAGCTTGTAAGCTCAGACTGATCTCCTCCCCATACCATGATGATGTTGTCTATGTAACGCATCCACATTTTAATCATAGATCTAAAAGGATTACCACTGTTCAGTACAAAGTGTCGTTCATATGTAGCCATGAAAATGATCGCCAGATCGGGGGCAAAAGCCGCCCCCATAGCGACTCCTTTGGTCTGAATATAGAAGTCATTCTGAAATACGAAGAAATTCCGCATCATGGCGATCTTTAACAGTAGAATGATACATTTCGTAGGTACATAGGCAGGTGCTGTTCTCTGGTCAAGTGCCAACGTGATCACTTCAATAGCTTCTTCTAGAGGAATGCTTGTATAGAGTGAAACAATGTCACTGGTTACCAATAGTTGGCTAGCTGGGTCAAATGGTAGGCCATATATAATGGTAATGGTATGTGGGGTGTGTAGCTTCCGCGATTGGTTTTAAAAAGAAATTGATGTATCGACACAATGGTTCGAGTATGCATCCACATCCAGAAATGATAGGGCGTCCAGGGGGACTTACCATGTCTTTATGTATTTTGGGTAATGTGTAAATGGTGGGGATCCGGGGATTTTTTTGGTTCAGGTAATGGAATTCTTGCTCGGATAGAAAGCCTTGATCCAGCCCTACTCTGGTCACACGTAATATTTCAGATGCCATTTCTTGAGTGGGGTCGCCTGGAAGTCTCTTATAGCTTATACCATCCTTTAACTGTCTCATGACTTCCGCCTTATATTTGCTAGTATCTTGAATCACAATGGCTCCGCCTTTGTCGGACGGTTTTATGACGAAATTTTTGTTGTCTCTCAGGTCTTTCAATGCAAGTTTCTCATTATTGCTGATGTTAAATTTGTGTATTTCTTTTTTGAGAGGATAGTTTCTACGTCTCTCATTACCACGGATTCATATGCTAGAATTCTTTTAGTCATCATATGAGCCAGTGAAACGTAGTTGGAAGGAATCCTCAATCCTGTGTGTGTGCTTGGCTTAAATGGTGGAGATTTTAGAAAGTGGTATCTCAATCTCACTTTTCGGAAAAATTTGGATAATTCAGTTTTGATGTCAAATGCATTGGGAGGTGCCGTTGGGACATATGACAGGCCTCTACTAAGAACTTTCGTTTCACTTTCAGTCAGTGTGTGGTTTGATAGATTACCTACAGGGCTTTCATTCACCACCTGTAGTTTTTCCGGCGGGTCGACCTCTCTCCGTGTTCCTCCTGATTGAATCTGACCTGTTTCTGGCCGCGACCCCGGTTGCCATCCCAGTCGCCACTGTTGTTTTTCTGTCCTCTGTTGGTACCTCTCGGGAAAGGGCGGCCACGTCCTCGTGGCGGTCTCCATGATCCTTGGTCTAAAAAAGGCTGAGGTGGTTGGTATTGGTAATCCTGGTATGTATAGTTACCACTGGGGCCTGCTTGTTCTGCGTCCCCCTCGGAACTATAGGATGAGTCGGAAAAAGTGGTGTAGGTACGTCTGCCTCTATATCCACCTCTCCCTTTGTTCATAAATCGGCCTTGATTGTCTTGCCGGTAAAAATCCTCTTGTAAATACGGAAAAGTCTTTTTCTTATCGTAAAGGCGAATGTCCCTTGCAAGCTTATTTAGTTTTTTGGTTTGTGTCGTGATGTCAAAATCTTTCAGTGTTGCGTCCAGCTTTATCAATGCTTCCTTGGCATTAGTGAGTGTGGAATCACTTTCGATTTCAGCCTTCAAGGTTGTGATTTCTTCTTGGAGAATTTTAATTTGCTCGGCCGCCGTCTCCACTCCCAGCACCATCCAGTGCCGGGAGCAGTTGTTGGCCACGAAGCTAAATCCTTCACGGAATTTTGGTACGTCCACAAATATAGCAAGCTCAATTTTAATTTGTAATCCAGTGGGAATAATGTTAGCCTGGAGATATTGAGCTAGAAGGTGTCCATGTAGTCTAGTTCTAATTAGTTTCTTTTCTAGATGTTCCAAACGTGCGATTTTGTCATTCAGATAGTGTTGATACGTTGAATACTGTATTTTTTCATTTACAAACATATAATATACATTTTTAACAGTACCCACTGTACAGGGAAAGGGGGAGGGAGTGTAGTGCTTAGGAGTGGTGTGGGTAGGTGAAGTGACAATTCAATTGTATATCACTTTTAACAATTGATGATGGCTTCCCGGAGGAGCCTTACCAGAATTAATCATTGATTAAGTATACCATTCAATAAGACATCATAAATAACAGGTGTACAAAATAACACACTGATTATGTGCAACAGTTGGTAGTCGACGTTTCGACCCTCGTGGTAGGGATGATAACCCTTACTCGGCGGGTCTTCCTCAGGACAGTGCAAAGGGGAGGTGTGGGCAGTTCCAATAGGGAAAGGACATTGGGAAATAGTTACTTAATTTTCACTAAATGAGATTATTTATTTATTTACACAGGGGTACATATATACGCGTCATATCTCATAAGAACCTATACTCGATCCAGCAAGGACCAAGTTGAAGGTGTCAGGCTGGTTTCTGTCAAGGGTGTTTATACAGTAGGAGTTGTGTAGTTTATTAGGGAGGAACCTCCAATTTATCTGGTAGTTAAACAGCATTGGAGGGATCATATAATTTCAGTCTCGTTGTCATTACTTCGTAGGCCGTACACCACTTAGAGCCTTCCTAGGACGAGTAATTGTTAGTACGTAATGGATACTATTGTTTACACAATCGGACTGGTCTGAGATCATACTAGGTAGGTCAAACAGTTAGGGGAGGTGCCTTGTTACCTTGTGCATAGATATCACCGCAACTCTTCAGTTGGACATAAATGACTCATGTGCGCAAATAATCCTAGGAAAAGGGGATAGCTATTTAATTTAAACATCCCAGTTGTATTAGGTACAGCACTTTAAATAGTGAAAGGGTCATTATACCTTGTCAAGACACCAGAAAGCGGTCGTGTTCATTTTATATGGTGAAGTCTAGCATTGGAGGCGAAGTAGCTGTATATCAACGCATTCCTACGTGGATGGATAAAGGAAGATTTAGTGTTCCACCGGCAGGCAGGGTGCACTCTAAGGGGGTCACATACACATGCTCGCGATTTTACCTGGGTACGGGGTGCGTGTATCCTAAAAGGAGTGATCAGTATTCATTGTTGGTCCGTTGTTTAATACATATGGATTGGCCTATCTGTTGATCCCCGTTCTAAGGAAAATAGCGTATAGTTAAATCAATATACTTGTAGTTGGATAAAACCTTTTTGGTAAATGCTGATAGAGCCAGCTCTTACCTAATTGATCGAGGGGTACCGGTCACGGCTCGGGTCCTAATTGATTGATGACCTGTACGCTGAAACAGTAAAATGGGTATTACGGATCTACCAGGCTATTTGCCTCAGGTTACACAATTGGCTAAATAGTAGGGGCAGATAAACGACTGCGGGTCCTCTTACCTAAGTGAGCAGGTCTGGCAACGTCGTCCCCCGCATCCTGCACATCAGCCGCGAAAGTCGGAAGTGTGTAAGGAATTGCCGTCAAAGTTAGCCTCAAGTCACTTCCGTATCACGTGACGTGACTACGTTAGAACTAAAAATAAAGAAGGGACTCCCAGGGTAAACGTGGTTGCTAGCATCCCAATGGATGCGGTTGCTAGGATGCTTCCCATGAGATTATTATCGGAATTGTTGTGGAAAGGTCATTATGCCGTTGGTCCCATTATATTCGGGGATGGCCTTTATTTTGCTCAATGTATTTGCACGTTATTACGGCTGGTATAGAAATTATGGAAATTATACTAGCCCTACTAGGAACGAGGCCGGCCTCAGTGTTACGGAGAGAACGTACCCGCAATTGGAAACACTGGTCCCACAATAGGGGCTTGGTTGGGATAGTTCGCCACATATTGTTACCCACATATTCCCTCTGGTACTGGGATGCATGCATCTCGTTACAGATTACGTTACATTAAAGCTGCTGGTGTTTTGATTTACTTAATCCACACTGTATAAATTTAAACAATAACAATTCAATACATTACATGTGATAGGTATCAGTTTGTCGGGTGCAAGACCACGTAATTGCCAACACAGGGTATTAAAATGGTCTATAGTATTTCAAAGATTTTTATATACATTACTTCATGTAAGGTGCATCTTCATACTTAATACGGGCCACGTAATTACCAACACAGGGTATTAAAAGTGGTCAGGACACCATATACACTGCATTTGTACACCTTTCCTAAAGCTACAGCATAGTAATAGTAGGGCAAAATGGGGGATGATCCTCTAGGTGCGACACCTCTATTACCCAGATTCGTGCTTACCTAGCAGGGTGTTGTTAGTGGTGCATGTGGAGGTGTAGCGTACTATATAAAGAATGAATATATGATGGAGTTACATTATTAGGCCTCCCAGTCCGTACCCTGTATATTAGATGGTAGACATCTGCACGAAACTACTGTCTACTTCATTAAGTCCTTCATTGATAGAGTTGAAATGTGTTATCCATTTCATTTCTCGCAGGTTTAGTAGGGCGCCAAAGTTGCCCCCTCTTGGTCCAAGTTTGACTTTTTCTAGGACAATCCACTTGAGATCTTCTGGTGTATGTGCGGATGATTTGAAATGCTAAACCAGAAGAGCTCCCACTGTTTCACATCGGGTACGACTACAGTGCTGGAGAATTCTTGATTTGACTTTTTGTTGGGTTTGACCTACGTATAGCACCTGACAGGGGCATAGAATACAGTAGATTACATCAGTCGTATTGCAGTTGGTGTAATGTTTAAGAGCAATTTTGTGATGTTTATGTACAAACTCTTTGACTTGTAATGTATAGTCACAGGATTTACAGCTGCCACATCGATGATGGCCCACAATCGGTTGAAGATTCCACATAGATGTGAGGGACGGTGTTGTCTGTGTTTCCTGAAAAGAACAAACCACATGCTCTCGGATATTTTTCGCTTTTTTGAACGAGTGCATTGGGGGGATCTTTTATGCCCACATCTTCACTTATCAAGTTCCAATGTTTATTAACAACTTTTTTTATCTCGTTGCTTTTTGTTGAGAAAGTCATTACGCAGATTAAGCGGTTCAGTTCAGATTCATCTCGCGTACTGCCTTGTAGTAAAGTTTCAGGCGGGCAGAACCAAGCACGTTTTCTTGCTCGTTTGACCAAACGCTTAGGGTAGCCTCGGTCAGTCAAGCGTTGGATTAGTTCTTCAGACTCAGCCATATAGTTCTCTTTCATTGAACAGTTGCGTCTTATGCGCAAAAATTGGCCAAAAGGCAAGTTGTCCCGTAATGCCCTTGGATGATGACTTGAATATTGTAGCAGGGAATTTCTTTCGGCTGGTTTCCTTTAAAGTGTTGTGCAAAGTTTATCATCTTGAGCATAGATGGTCAAATCCAGGAAATTGATGGTGGAGCTACTGGATTCCATAGTGAATCGGCTGTCCGGTGACCGGGCGTTAAGCCATGTGTGGAAGCTTGTAAGCTCAGACTGATCTCCTCCCCATACCATGATGATGTTGTCTATGTAACGCATCCACATTTTAATCATAGATCTAAAAGGATTACCACTGTTCAGTACAAAGTGTCGTTCATATGTAGCCATGAAAATGATCGCCAGATCGGGGGCAAAAGCCGCCCCCATAGCGACTCCTTTGGTCTGAATATAGAAGTCATTCTGAAATACGAAGAAATTCCGCATCATGGCGATCTTTAACAGTAGAATGATACATTTCGTAGGTACATAGGCAGGTGCTGTTCTCTGGTCAAGTGCCAACGTGATCACTTCAATAGCTTCTTCTAGAGGAATGCTTGTATAGAGTGAAACAATGTCACTGGTTACCAATAGTTGGCTAGCTGGGTCAAATGGTAGGCCATATATAATGGTAATGGTATGTGGGGTGTGTAGCTTCCGCGATTGGTTTTAAAAAGAAATTGATGTATCGACACAATGGTTCGAGTATGCATCCACATCCAGAAATGATAGGGCGTCCAGGGGGACTTACCATGTCTTTATGTATTTTGGGTAATGTGTAAATGGTGGGGATCCGGGGATTTTTTTGGTTCAGGTAATGGAATTCTTGCTCGGATAGAAAGCCTTGATCCAGCCCTACTCTGGTCACACGTAATATTTCAGATGCCATTTCTTGAGTGGGGTCGCCTGGAAGTCTCTTATAGCTTATACCATCCTTTAACTGTCTCATGACTTCCGCCTTATATTTGCTAGTATCTTGAATCACAATGGCTCCGCCTTTGTCGGACGGTTTTA
Organism: Lissotriton vulgaris; assembly: GCF_964263255.1. Lineage (NCBI taxonomy): Eukaryota > Metazoa > Chordata > Amphibia > Caudata > Salamandridae > Lissotriton > Lissotriton vulgaris. Next base: position 11,241 of record NW_028250807.1, on the reverse strand, counting down.
TGACGACATTTTTGTTGTCCCTCAGGTCTTTCAATGCAAGTTTCTCATTATTGCTGATGTTAAATTTAGTGTATTTCTTTTTTGAGAGGATAGTTTCTACGTCTCTCATTACCACGGATTCATATGCTAGAATTCTTTTAGTCATCATATGAGCCAGTGAAACGTAGTTGGAAGGAATCCTCAATCCTGTGTGTGTGCTTGGCTTAAATGGTGGAGATTTTAGAAAGTGGTATCTCAATCTCACTTTTCGGAAACATTTGGATAATTCAGTTTTGATGTCAAATGCATTGGGAGGTGCCGTTGGGACATATGACAGGCCTCTACTAAGAACTTTCGTTTCACTTTCAGTCAGTGTGTGGTTTGATAGATTAACTACAGGGCTTTCATTCACCACGTGTAGTTTTTCCGGCGGGTCGACCTCTCTCCGTGTTCCTCCTGATTGAATCTGACCTGTTTCTGGCCGCGACCACGGTTGCCATCCCAGTCGCCACTGTTGTTTTTCTGGCCTCTGTTGGTACCTCTCGGGAAAGGGCGGCCACGTCCTCATGGCGGTCTCCATGATCCTTGGTCTAAAAAAGGCTGAGGTGGTTGGTATTGGTAATCCTGGTATGTATAGTTACCACTGGGGCCTGCTTGTTCTGCGTCCCCCTCGGAACTATAGGATGAGTCGGAAAAAGTGGTGTAGGTACGTCTGCCTCTATATCCACCTCTCCCTTTGTTCATAAATCGGCCTTGATTGTCTTGCCGGTAAAAATCCTCTTGTAAATACGGAAAAGTCTTTTTCTTATCGTAAAGGCGAATGTCCCTTGCAAGCTTATTTAGTTTTTTGGTTTGTGTCGTGATGTCAAAATCTTTCAGTGTTGCGTCCAGCTTTATCAATGCTTCCTTGGCATTAGTGAGTGTGGAATCACTTTCGATTTCAGCCTTCAAGATTGTGATTTCTTCTTGGAGAATTTTAATTTGCTCGGCCGCCGTCTCCACTCCCAGCACCATCCAGTGCCGGGAGCAGTTGTTGGCCACGAAGCTAAATCCTTCACGGAATTTTGGTACGTCCACAAATATAGCAAGCTCAATTTTAATTTGTAATCCAGTGGGAATAATGTTAGCCTGGAGATATTGAGCTAGAAGGTGTCCATGTAGTCTAGTTCTAATTAGTTTCTTTTCTAGATGTTCCAAACGTGCGATTTTGTCATTCAGACTGAAATCAATTCCAGGTGTGCAGTCTGACAGAAAGGTATTCGCCTGGTCATGTATGAGTTGTTTAATGTAGTCCTCTGTGTAGGATAAGGTTTCAGCGCCAACCATATCGAGTCTATCTACAGTCTCATGTGGAAAAGGAAAGACCTCACAGGTTAGCACCTGCGCTAAAGAAGGGGTACAGAAAAGGGGGTCAACCCGGTAGTCGAAGGGACCTGGGTAATCGTGTGCTATACAGAAAGTGGTCCCTGACCAGTTATGAGTAAATTCAAAAATTTTTAAGAAAAATATTCATTAACTGTTCACTTGATAAAACACTATTGTTTATTCAGATAGTGTTGATACGTTGAATACCGTATTTTTTCATTTACAAACATATAATATACATTTTTAACAGTGCACACTGTACAGGGAAAGGGGGAGGGAGTGTAGTGCTCAGGAGTGGTGTGGGTAGGTGAAGTGACAATTCAATTGTACATCACTTTTAACAATGGATGATGGCTTCCCGGAGGAGCCTTTCCAGAATTATTCATTGATTAAGTATACCATTCAATAAGACATCATTAATAACAGGTGTACAAAATAACACACTGATTATGTGCAAGAGTTGGTAGTCGATGTTTCGACCCTCGTGGTAGGGATGATAACCCTTACTCGGCGGGTCTTCCTCAGGACAGTGCAAAGGGGAGGTGTGGGCAGTTCCTATAGGGAAAGGACACTAAGAAACAGTTACTTAATTTTCACTAAATGAGATTATTTATTTATTTACACAGGGGTACATATATACGCGTCATATCTCATGAGAACCTATACTCGATCCAGCAAGGACCAAGGTCAAGGTGTCAGGCTGGTTTCTGTCAAGGGTGTTTATACAGTAGGATTTGGGTAGTTTAGTAGGGTGGAAAATCCAATTTATCAGGCAGTTAAACAGAATTGGAGGGATCATATAATTTCTGTCAAGGTCACGCTCCACGGGATCCGCCTGCAGCAACAATGCTCCACCTCCGGACCCTCCGAACACCCCGAAGTATAGGCACAGGGTGTTCAGACGATACGGCGAGGGAAAAACCCCAAAAGGGGAAAAAACCCAGAAAGAATAAAGAGGAGAAGGAAAGGGGCAGCAGGGATAAAGAAACTGTAAGACAAAAATACAAAGGTTAATACAATACTTAACCCTACTCTCAGTAATCCTCACTAGTCCAAGAACCCCTAAATTCACCTGTAGCAAATGTGCCCAACAACACCCAAATGCTGTCTCTCCCGTCTTCCTTCCTTCCTGCACAACACAAAAGAAGGTATTAACCACAAGTAGTAACACTTCAGAAACAAAAACCTTCCTAGTTGATAACAACATACCCCATGGTGCAAAAATAAAGGCTTCGAAGAATAGATCCAAAGAAATAGTCGATTGCGCCAAAATTAAATGTCAAGCCTGCGCCATAACACTGAGATGTATACCTCCTATGGTATAAGCCAGTGCATGAGTATCCTTCATGTACTTAAACATAACCACGTCCACCCAAACACGGCATGACATAGTTCATTCACTACTGTCATCCGATTTAGTATTTATAAATCCAATATAGTCCCCTCAACTTCGTGACGGCAGTGCGAAGGTCTTACACCCCCCCCTGCACTCCGCCACTTGTACCTCCAAGACGACAGGTACTGAAGTTCTCCAAAGCACCTCTCCTGGCACCAGTCACCTAAGCAGATACGATCCTCAATGGGCAGTAAGCACTACCCCAGATCAGAAATGAAGAGCGCGCTAGCCAGCGTGGATCCTTAGCAACAGGAACGTAGCCTTTTCCCCGCTCGCAGCAGCGAGGGGAAAAACAACAATAAGCAGCGTTGCTCCAAAGGCGCGGAAGCGCCACAAATAAACGCAGCCGAAAAGTACACGCAAACGGCGCGTACACAAAACGTTACCAGAAACCTTGGCCCGGGTAACTTCGAAGGAATCCAAAGTATCCTGGAAAACACCGGGAGCAGAAGCGCAGCCGCTGCCTCCGCCTCCCAGAATCACGAGCACTGATCGAAGGCTCCGCCCAAGGATATCCTGTTCCGCCGGGCATGCTGGGAACAGTAGTTCAGTGCCACAGTTTTCTGGGAAATGTAGTTAGGCAGGCGCATTGGGCTTAAATCCTGACAATTTCAGTCTCGTTGTCATTACTTCGTAGGCCGTACACCACTTAGAACCTTCCTAGGACGAGTAATTGTTAGTACGTAATGGATACTATTGTTTACACAATCGGCCTAGTCTGAGATCATACTAGGTAGGTCAAACAGTTAGGGGAGGTGCCTTGTTACCTTGTACATAGATATCACCGCGACTCTTCAGTTGGACATAAATGACTCATGTGCGCAAATAATTCTAGGAAAAGGGGATAGCTATTTAATTTAAACATCCCAGTTGTATTAGGTACAGCACTTTAAATAGTGAAAGGGTCATTATACCTTGTCAAGACACCAGAAAGCGGTTGTGTTCATTTTATATGGTGAAGTCTAGCATTGGAGGCGAAGTAGCTGTATATCAACGCATTCCTACGTGGATGGATAAAAGAAGATTTAGTGTTCTACCGGCATGCAGGGTGCACTCTAAGGGGGTCACATACACATGCTCGCGATTTTACCTGGGTAAGGGTTGCGTGTATCCTAAAAGGAGTGATCAGTATTGAATTTGAATTTGATTGCATTCACCTAGCGGTTTCTTGGCGCTATGGAGGAAAGGTACCAGAGGAGAAAGATGACAGCCACAAATTCGAGAGAATGGAGATAATTTACAGACAGAAGGCCTGTTTAAAAAGAAAAGTCTTGAGGTCTTTTCGGAAGGGAAAATGATGCGTGGCTGATCTTAGATGGTCGGGGAGGGAGTTCCAAAAAGTGGGTGCCAAAGTAGAAAAGTTGGCCCCACCCCACTTTTTGCGCTTATAGCGAGGGACCAGCAGGAAAGACTGTGAGGAGGAGCGTAGCTCTCTGGTGAGAATGTACTCCCTGATCAAGGAAGAGATGAAAGCGGGGGCCAAGCCCCCTCGTGCCTGGAAAACCATACAACCTATTTTATATAGGGCTCGCTCCCTAACCGGCAGCCAATGAAGCGCCTTCAGTAAAGGGGTTGAGTGGTGGGAACGTGATAGGCCATAAACTAATCGAGCCGCCTGGTTTTGGACCCGCTGGAGTTTCCGCAGACTGTATGCTGGAATGCCGTTGTAGAGGGCATTCGCGTAGTCCAGCCGGTGCAACACCAAGGCGGACATGATTAGTTTAAATGCCAGGGGAGAAAAGAACCGGGAGACAAGGCGGATAGTACGAAGGGTGAGAAAGCAGGAAGAAACAACAGAACTAACCTGTGAGTGGAGAGTGCGGTGATTATTAAGCTTGACACCTAAAGTCTTAACTGTGGAAGAGGGAGAGGGGGGGGGGCAAAGGAAGAAGGCCAAAACAAAGAGTTCCAGGGACTGGAGCAACCAACCGTGAGAACCAGCTCGGTCTTGTCAGAGTTCAACTTCAGGTGGTTGAAATTCATCCAGTCCCTGATAAAAATCATAACAGACTGGAAATTAGCAATAGAATGAGATGAAGAAGATAGATTAAAGATGAGCTGGAGGTCATCCGCATAGTTGTAAATGGTGACCTCCAGCTGCTGAAGAGCAAAAATCAAAGGATAGATATAGAGGTTAAACAGAAGAGGGGAAAGAGAAGAGCCTTGGGGAACACCACAAGTGACCCTCAATGGGGCGGCGGAGAAATCCCCCAATCGAACCGCCTGGGTGCGGTCCCTCAGGAAAGAGGAAAGCCAGACCAGGGCCGAGCCCCCGACTCCCGACGCTCCGACACGTGACAACAAGATGGAATGGTCCACCGCGTCGAAAGCGGCGGAGAGATCGAGGAGCACCAAGGCCTGATGTTGGTTTTGGTCCATGCCTTCCCTGAGGTTGTCCAGGACTGACACCACTACGGACTCGGTAGAGTGCCTAGGCTGGAAGCCTGCCTGGCGGGATGCTAGGCCTCCATTCTCCTCAAAAAAGGAGCTGAGCACCGCGGTTACGTGGCGCTCTAGCACCTTAAGTGAGATGGGGCGGTAGTTGGCAGGGGCAGAAGGATCAGCCCCGGGCTTCTTAAGTATAGGCACTATGGTGGCGGATTTAGGAGCTGGAATCACGACCCCCTGGGCAAGGGAGCTATTCAGAAGTGTAAGAGGGGGCTGGGTACAGACAGAGTAAATCTGTCTGAGAATGTGAGCCGGGCAAATGTCAGCCGGAGAGCGTGACTTGACTTTGGGGAGTATAGCCAGGAACGCATCTACAGTGATAGGTGGAATCGAGGTGAGAAGAGACTGGGCAGTCGGGGGTAAGGGGATCAACAAAGGAAGGGGAGGGAGGAGAAATTTTAGATTTAATGTTACTAATTTTATTCAGAAAGTAAGAATTCAGGGAGTCACATAATGACTGGGTAGGAGGGGGTTTGAGAGTAGCCCTGTCCGAGAAAGCCAGGTCATGGACAGTGGTGAAAATCTCCCTGGGTTTATTCTCTGCAGACAGAATTTTTGCTGAGAAATAAGCTGTTTTTGCGCCAAGGATATCTCTCTTGTACTCTCCCAAAAGGGTGGTGTATTGGATTTTCAGTATGGGGCAATAGTCCCTTCTCCACTGCCTCTCAGACCTCCGAAGGGTCAGCTTTTTCACCTTTAAATCATCACTGAACCACCGGTTAGCCTCATTGGGACGTCTGACCGATATCCGCCGTAGGGGAGCTACCAGATCGCAACCTCCGGCGAGCCAGGTGTTAATAGAGGCGGCTTGAGATGATGAGGACAGGCCATCCAGGTTGGGCGCGGAGTTCAGGAGGGAGGATGATAGAGACGGGAGATCAACACGAATCCAATTGCGAGCCCAGATGTTTTTGGCAAGCGGGACTTTTCCTATCGGGCTAAGGTGGAGGGAAAAGGTAATTAAAAAGTGATCCGACCAGGGACAAGGGGAAACAGACAGCGATAAAACAGGGCAGTTGAGGGACCAGACCTGGTCCAACACGTGTCTGTGAATATGCGTGGGGACTTAAACATGAGAGACAAAGTTTAGGGCCTGAAGTGACTCTGAGAAGTGCTTAGAAGAAGTACACTCCTGGGGATCAGTAGGCCAATAATTAAAATCCCCTAACACAAGGACCGAGGCATGGTTGACCACCAGGGTGGCCAAGAGGTCCTAAAGGGCAGGTAAAAACAAGGGCAAAAACTGGGGTGGACGGTACATCAATACGCAAGTGAGTGGGGGAGAAAAGGTAGGAGAACGAACAACAAAATAATCAGTGGACACGATGGGAGGTGAGGGGAGAAGTTGAAAATTTAATTCTGACCGGGCAATGAGAGCCACACTGCCCCCTGCCTTGCCAGCTGGGCAATCTGCACGGAGAGCAACATAGGAGGGAGGGAGGGCGGCGAGGAGGGAGGGCAGGGAAGATTCGCCAAACCAGGTCTCGGTTAAGAATAGCATGTCAGGCTTGTGTGTGTCAAGCAAGACAAACAGCTCCTGATAGTGCCTGACCGCCGACCTGGTGTTGAGTAGGATAATAAATAGAGGGCAGGGTGATGGTGAGCTAGAGTCAGACGACAACTGAGTCGTGCGATGCAGGGGAGGGGGAGGAGAAAGGGGAACTGTGGAGTAGGCAGGGGGACACAGACCAAGGGAGGCGATATGGTTTATGGTAGAGTCAGCCAACGGCCAGCGACCCTGGATGGCACATAACTCCTCAGAAGAATATGTAAGCAAATGGGCATAAGGACGCGCCCCCGGCCCCGTCTGGCCGTGGACGGGCGCAGACGGGCTTACCTTAGGCGCGCCATCGGTGCGCCACCGGTGCCCACTGCGCCCGTCCGCTGCGCTCCCGGATGCACATTGCTTATTATGTGCTTTCCCAGCCGAACACTGGACCGCTAACTCCGGCCAGGCTCGTGGGACACCCCACCCCAAGATGGCAGCTCGCCCTCCCCTCTTGGTCCTAAGGCCGGCTGTAATCCACGAGGGAGGGCGGTGGAGGAGCGGGGAAGTGGCGGCACCCTGCACAACAAAAGCGGGTTAGTGCAAACAAGATAGGGCAGTTTAAAATATTAAAAATGCAGTGGCGATTTTAATGAAAAAAATACACTCCCAAAGCACAGCTTCCAACTTGCTCTTGGAACGGGGTACCTCCAAGCAGATCCCAGGCGCTACCACCAGCCTGAGAATTAGCCCGGAGCCCCCGCTCAGCTGGCCTTGATATGCGCTTTCCCATCCGAACACTGGACCGCTAACTCCGGCCAGGCTCGTGGGACACCCCACCCCAAGATGGCGGCTCGCCCTCCCATTGTTGGTCCGTTGTTTAATACATATGGATTGGCCTATCTGTTGGTCCCCGTTCTAAGGAAAATAGTGTATAGTTAAATCAATATACTTGTAGTTGGATAAAAGTACAAAGATTTCTATATACATTACTTTATGTAAGGTGCATCTTACATAAAGTAATGTATATAGAAATCTTTGAAATACTATAGACCATTTTAATACCCTGTGTTGGCAATTACGTGGTCTTGCACCCGACAAACTGATACCTATCACATGTAATGTATTGAATTTTTATTGTTTAACTTTATACAGTGTGGATTAAGTAAATCAAAACACCAGCAGCTTTAATGTAACGGACTACAGGTCTACCACTACTCATAATCTGTAACGGGATGCATGCATCCCAGTACCAGAGGGAATATGTGGGTAACAATATGTGGCCACCTATCACAACCAAGCCTCTATTGTGGGACCAGTGTTTCCAATTGCGGGTACGTTCTCTCCGTAACACTGAGGCCGGCCTCGTTCCTAGTAGGGCTAGTATAATTTCCATAATTTCTATACCAGCCGTAATAACGCGCAAATACATTGAGCAAAATAAAGGCCATCCCCGAATATAACGGGACCAACGGCATAATGACCTTTCCACAACAATTCCGATAATAATCTCACGAGAAGCGTCCTAGCAACCGCATCCATTAGGATGCTAGCAACCACGTTTACCCTGGGAGTCCCTTCTTTATTTTTAGTTCTAACGTAGTCACGTCACGTGATATGGAAGTGACTTGAGGCTAACTTTGACGGCAATTCCTTACACACTCCCGACTTTCGCGGCTGATGTGCAGGATGCCGGGGACGACGTTGCCAGACCTGCTCACTTAGGTAAGAGGACCCGCAGTCGTTTATCTGCCACTACTATTTAGCCGATTGTGTAACCTGAGGCAAATAGCCTGACAGATCCGTAATATCAATTTTACTGTTTCAGCGCACAGGTCGGCAATCAATTAGGACTCGAGCCGTGACCGGTACACCTCGATCACTCAGGTACGAGCTGGCTCTATCAGCATTTACCAAAAAGGTTTTATCCAACTACAAGTATATTGATTTAACTATACGCTATTTTCCTTAGAACGGGGACCAACAGATAGGCCAATCCATATGTAATAAACAACGGACCAACAATGAATACTGATCACTCCTTTTAGGATACACGCAACCCTTACCCAGGTAAAATCACGAGCATGTGTATGTGACCCCCTTAGAGTGCACCCTGCATACCAGTAGAACACTGAATCTTCCTTTATCCATCCACGTAGGAATGCGTTGATATACAGCTACTTCACCTCCAATGCTAGACTTCACTATATAAAATGAACACAACCGCTTTCTGGTGTCTTGACAAGGTATAATGACCCTTTCACTATTTAAAGTGCTGTACCTAATACAACTGGGATGTTTAAATTAAATAGCTATCCCCTTTTCCTAGGATTATTTACGCACATGAGTCATTTACGTCCAACTGAAGAGTCGCAGTGATATCTATGCACAAGGTAACAAGGCACCTCCCCTAACTGTTTGACCTACCTAGTATGATCTCAGACCAGGCCGATTATGTAAACAATAGTATCCAATACGTACTAACAATTACTCGTCCTAGGAAGGCTCTAAGTGGTGTACGGCCTACGAAGTAATGACAACGAGACTGAAATTATATGATCCCTCAAATGCTGTTTAACTACCTGATAAATTGGAGGTTCCTCCCAAATAAACTACCCAACTCCTACTGTATAAACACCCTTGACAGAAACCAGCCTGACACCTTGACCTTGGTCCTTGCTGGATCGAGTATAGGTTCTCATGAGATATGACGCGTATATATGTACCCCTGTGTAAATAAATAAATAATCTCATTTAGTGAAAATTAAGTAACTGTTTCCCAATGTCCTTTCCCTATAGGAACTGCCCACACCTCCCCTTTGCACTGTCCTGAGGAAGACCTGCCGAGAAAGGGTTATCATCCCTACCACAAGGGTCGAAACGTCGACTACCAACTGTTGCACATAATCAGTGTGTTATTTTGTACACCTGTTATTTATGATGTCTTATTGAATGGTATACTTAATCAATGAATAATTCTGGTAAGGCTCCACCGGGAAGCCATCATCAATTGTTAAAAGTGATATACAATTGAATTGTCACTTCACCTATCCACACCACTCCTGAGCACTACACTCCCTACCCCTTTCCCTGTACAGTGGGCACTGTTAAAAATTTATATTATATGTTTGTACATGAAAAAATACAGTATTCAACGTATCAACACTATCTGAATAAACAATAGTGTTTTATCAAGTGAACGGTTAATGAATATTTTTCTTACAAATTTTTGAATTTACTCATAACTGGTCAGGGACCAGCTACCATACCAAACAGCAGTGTCCCGTGGTAGACACCCCGGGACACTGCAGTAGTCAGCCCTGAGAGATGGTGGTCCCCAGAGCCATCAAGATCTCCAGGACGGAGACCACGTGACCCCCTTCCAACATTAAAAAGCCCCAAAAAGTGGTAATCCCTGGGGCTGAGAGGTCCATGCCATCACAGACCTCCCCTTTTTTAAATATTACTGCCCCAGGAAGGTGGCGGTCCCTGGGGCATGCACAAGGGCCATGATCCCCCTGCATACTTCAATAAAAGATGGCTGCCAACACTTCCTAGTTTGGAACGTTGACAGCCAATCAGCATGCAGCTTGTGCTCGTAATTGTACGGATTTCCGTAACGCATACGCCACGATTTTTCTATTTTTAAAAAAAAAATGAATAAATAGTCTAAAAATCTATGAACGACACCCACCAACCCTAGAGGTTCAGGATGTTTCTATCCTGCCCCCTTTCAATATTTCTCAACTTTGTTTTCCTATTTTCTTATGACTCAGTTCTTGCGACCAACAACATGGCTGCCAATACTTCCTGGTTTCCAGTGTTGACAGACTGTTGACAGCCAATCAGCATACAGCTCGTGCTCGTAATTGTATGGATTTCCGTACGCGTACCCCGTGATTTTTCTATTTTAAATAATATATATATATGTAGCCTAAAAATACCTAAACGACCCCCTGAGCAAGCCTAGAGGGTCAGGATGTCTCTACCCTTCCCCCTTTCCTTATTTCTCAACTTTGTTTTACTGTTTTCTTGTGACTCGGTTCTAGCGACGAACAAGATGGCTGCCAACACTTCCTGGTTTAGAGTGTTGACAAACAGTTGACAACCAATCAGCATGCAGCTAGTTCTCGTAATTGTACGGATTTCCGTACATGTGACGTACTCCGTCTCTAGATATTGCTATGATTTTACTTGTAATTTTCTCCGAAACTACTAAACGGATTCACAACATTTAACATAATGCACAATCTGCGAACCAAACTCCACCTCTCTGTCAAATTTAGTGTCATTCCGTTCAGCCTTTCGGGCTGTAGCCCTGACTAAAGGTCCCTATGGAAAATTGCATGGAGAAAACACATTGTGGGACCCCCTTTTTTCTCAGCCCCCACTTGACGAATCAATGCCCAAACTTTCAGGGAAGGAGCGGAATCGAGCAGGCCATAGTCTTGGAGAAACTTGAGAAGATTCGTCCACCAGCGCCATATTTATTCCATATAGAATGTTGTGGATTTCCTATGGAAAGTAGGTCCGCCAGTAGGTAATATATTTATATATATATATTATA
>NW_028250806.1:0-53503 GCF_964263255.1 Lissotriton vulgaris | reverse complement strand
TGATGCTTGGTCTCAAACGGCACAGAGGATTTACCCTCAGCTATCGAGCCTAATATCGCTCCCAACTTATGGCAGAGCCATTTTAAGGCAATGTACTCAGCAGAAGAAAGGTCTCCCAGCATCATAAACAGTACGCCAGCCCTAGGCACATGTAGCGACCGTTTTACAGAAAATGAGGTGAGGGCGGCCATAGCTGGGCTTCCTGCTGGAAAAACCCCCGGTCTTGATGGGGTACCTGGGAACTTATTCAAGCAAGAACCAGGGATATGGGCCTCATACCTCACATTGATATTCAACGCCATCTTGGGGGGTATGGAGATTCCGGATACTTGGCTGGGCGCAGAGGTAGTCCCAATTTACAAAAAGGGATCCCCTCTGCTCCCAGCCAACTACCGGCCAATTAGTCTTATTGACATATCCCAGAAGCTCTTTGGGAGACTGGTTCTGAATCGACTACAGGACTGGGTAGACGAGATGGGCATCCTGACTCCCTATCAGGCTGGATTTAGACAGGGAGTGTCAACAACAGACCAAATTTTTAGGTTGAACCTGGTATACTGGAGGACAGCTATAATCGAGGGCGGCACCCTATACATAGTCTTCGTAGACTTGCGTGCCGCCTTTGATTTGGTACCAAGACTGAAGTTGTGGAAAGTCTTGGAGGAGTTGAATGTCCCTGGAGATATTTTGGGTATCCTGAGGAGATTGCACCACAACAATTATGCCCGTGTTAGGTGTGGTAGAGGAGGCAACTTAACCAAAAGGTTTCCCGTTCGCAGAGGGGTACGACAGGGTTGTGTGCTTGCACCGACCCTGTTTTGCCTCTTTGTGAACGGGATAGTGGACCACCTATCCAGGATTCCTAACACCGATGCCCCAAAGCTGACTGGCAATTGCAAAAACAACAAGTGATGGACCGAATGTGGATCAATGTCACACATTCCCCCAGTCAAAAGATCTGGGCCCAAATCCATCGTTTTTTTGCACTCCACACCACCCTGGGTTAGACAATGGCGATATGCAAATCAGCTCTGACCCTGTTGCCCCATGGGAACAGTCCAGTCCGAACTACAAAAGCCATGTCCTTCCCAGAACGGAATCAAGCATCCGAGGACCGGACCGGTTTCGAGGTAACACCTCTCATCAGCCCGGCTAGCTTGACTCCAAGTGGTGTGGAGTGCCTGGGACCCACGTCTGGGCATCCCCAGCGCACTTAGGGCGGCAATTGCAAAAACAACAAGTAATGGACCGAATGTGGATCAATGTCACACATTCCCCCAGTCAAAAGATCTGGGCCCAAATCCATCGTTTTTTTGCACTCCACACCACCCTGGGTTAGACAATGGCGATATGCAAATCAGCTCTGACCCTGTTGCCCCATGGGAACAGTCCAGTCCGAACTACAAAAGCCATGTCCTTCCCAGAACGGAATCAAGCATCCGAGGACCGGACCGGTTTCGAGGTAACACCTCTCATCAGCCCGGCTAGCTTGACTCCAAGTGGTGTGGAGTGCCTGGGACCCACGTCTGGGCATCCCCAGTGCACTTAGGGCGGCAATTGCAAAAACAACAAGTGATGGACCGAATGTGGATCAATGTCACACATTCCCCCAGTCAAAAGATCTGGGCCCAAATCCATCGTTTTTTTGCACTCCACACCACCCTGGGTTAGACAATGGCGATATGCAAATCAGCTCTGACCCTGTTGCCCCATGGGAACAGTCCAGTCCGAACTACAAAAGCCATGTCCTTCCCAGAACGGAATCAAGCATCCGAGGACCGGACCGGTTTCGAGGTAACACCTCTCATCAGCCCGGCTAGCTTGACTCCAAGTGGTGTGGAGTGCCTGGGACACACGTCTGGGCATCCCCAGCGCACTTAGGGCGGCAATTGCAAAAACAACAAGTGATGGACCGAATGTGGATCAATGTCACACATTCCCCCAGTCAAAAGATCTGGGCCCAAATCCATCGTTTTTTTGCACTCCACACCACCCTGGGTTAGACAATGGCGATATGCAAATCAGCTCTGACCCTGTTGCCCCATGGGAACAGTCCAGTGCGAACTACAAAAGCCATGTCCTTCCCAGAACGGAATCAAGCATCCGAGGACCGGACCGGTTTCGAGGTAACACCTCTCATCAGCCCAGCTAGCTTGACTCCAAGTGGTGTGGAGTGCCTGGGACCCACGTCTGGGCATCCCCAGCGCACTTAGGGCGGCAATTGCAAAAACAACAAGTGATGGACCGAATGTGGATCAATGTCACACATTCCCCCAGTCAAAAGATCTGGGCCCAAATCCATCGTTTTTTTGCACTCCACACCACCCTGGGTTAGACAATGGCGATATGCAAATCAGCTCTGACCCTGTTGCCCCATGGGAACAGTCCAGTCCGAACTACAAAAGCCATGTCCTTCCCAGAACGGAATCAAGCATCCGAGGACCGGACCGGTTTCGAGGTAACACCTCTCATCAGCCCGGCTAGCTTGACTCCAAGTGGTGTAATTGTAATTTTCTCCCTGAGTGTACTGGGGTAGCTCAGACGTGGGTCCCAGAGCCTCCACACCACTGGAGTCAAGCTAGCCGGGCTGATGAGAGGTGTTACCTCGAAACCGGTCCGGTCCTCGGATGCTTGATTCCGGTCTGGGAAAGATATGGCTGTTGTAGTTCGGACTGGACTGTTCCCATGGGGCACAGGGTCAGAGCTGATTTGCATAAAGCCATTATCTGACCCAGGGTGGTGTGGAGTGCAAAAAACGATGGATTTAGGCCCAGATCCTTGTACTGGGGTGAATGTAAGATATTGATCTACATTCTGTCCATCAAATTGTTTTTTGTAATTTTCTCCCTGAGTGTACTGGGGTAGCTCAGACGTGGGTCCCAGAGCCTCCACACCACTGGAGTCAAGCTAGCCGGGCTGATGAGAGGTGTTACCTCGAAACCGGTCTGGTCCTCGGATGCTTGATTCCGGTCTGGGAAAGATATGGCTGTTGTAGTTCGGACTGGACTGTTCCCATGGGGCACAGGGTCAGAGCTGATTTGCATAAAGCCATTATCTGACCCAGGGTGGTGTGGAGTGCAAAAAACGATGGATTTAGGCCCAGATCCTTGTACTGGGGTGAATGTAAGACATTGATCTACATTCTGTCCATCAAATTGTTTTTTGTAATTTTCTCCCTGAGTGTACTGGGGTAGCTCAGACGTGGGTCCCAGAGCCTCCAGACCACTGGAGTCAAGCTAGCCGGGCTGATGAGAAGTGTTACCTCGAAACCGGTCCGGTCCTCGGATGCTTGATTCCGGTCTGGGAAAGATATGGCTGTTGTAGTTCGGACTGGACTGTTCCCATGGGGCACAGGGTCAGAGCTGATTTGCATAAAGCCATTATCTGACCCAGGGTGGTGTGGAGTGCAAAAAACGATGGATTTAGGCCCAGATCCTTGTACTGGGGTGAATGTAAGACATTGATCTACATTCTGTCCATCAAATTGTTTTTTGTAATTTTCTCCCTGAGTGTACTGGGGTAGCTCAGACGTGGGTCCCAGAGCCTCCACACCACTGGAGTCAAGCTAGCCGGGCTGATGAGAGGTGTTACCTCGAAACCGGTCCGGTCCTCGGATGCTTGATTCCGGTCTGGGAAAGATATGGCTGTTGTAGTTCGGACTGGACTGTTCCCATGGGGCACAGGGTCAGAGCTGATTTGCATAAAGCCATTATCTGACCCAGGGTGGTGTGGAGTGCAAAAAACGATGGATTTAGGCCCAGATCCTTGTACTGGGGTGAATGTAAGACATTGATCTACATTCTGTCCATCAAATTGTTTTTTGTAATTTTCTCCCTGACTGTACTGGGGTAGCTCAGACGTGGGTCCCAGAGCCTCCCCACCACTGGAGTCAAGCTAGCCGGGCTGATGAGAGGTGTTACCTCGAAACCGGTCCGGTCCTCGGATGCTTGATTCCGGTCTGGGAAAGATATGGCTGTTGTAGTTCGGACTGGACTGTTCCCATGGGGCACAGGGTCAGAGCTCATTTGCATAAAGCCATTATCTGACCCAGGGTGGTGCGGAGTGCAAAAAACGATGGATTTAGGCCCAGATCCTTGTACTGGGGTGAATGTAAGACATTGATCTACATTCTGTCCATCAAATTGTTTTTTGTAATTTTCTCCCTGAGTGTACTGGGGTAGCTCAGACGTGGGTCCCAGAGCCTCCACACCACTGGAGTCAAGCTAGCCGGGCTGATGAGAGGTATTACCTCGAAACCGGTCCGGTCCTCGGATGCTTGATTCCGGTCTGGGAAAGATATGGCTGTTGTAGTTCGGACTGGACTGTTCCCATGGGGCACAGGGTCAGAGCTGATTTGCATAAAGCCATTATCTGACCCAGGGTGGTGTGGAGTGCAAAAAACGATGGATTTAGGCCCAGATCCTTGTACTGGGGTGAATGTAAGACATTGATCTACATTCTGTCCATCAAATTGTTTTTTGTAATTTTCTCCCTGAGTGTACTGGGGTAGCTCAGACGTGGGTCCCAGAGCCTCCCCACCACTGGAGTCAAGCTAGCCGGGCTGATGAGAGGTGTTACCTCGAAACCGGTCCGGTCCTCGGATGCTTGATTCCGGTCTGGGAAAGATATGGCTGTTGTAGTTCGGACTGGACTGTTCCCATGGGGCACAGGGTCAGAGCTGATTTGCATAAAGCCATTATCTGACCCAGGGTGGTGTGGAGTGCAAAAAACGATGGATTTAGGCCCAGATCCTTGTACTGGGGTGAATGTAAGACATTGATCTACATTCTGTCCATCAAATTGTTTTTTGTAATTTTCTCCCTGAGTGTACTGGGGTAGCTCAGACGTGGGTCCCAGAGCCTCCACACCACTGGAGTCAAGCTAGCCGGGCTGATGAGAGGTGTTACCTCGAAACCGGTCCGGTCCTCGGATGCTTGATTCCGGTCTGGGAAAGATATGGCTGTTGTAGTTCGGACTGGACTTTTCCCATGGGGCACAGGGTCAGAGCTGATTTGCATAAAGCCATTATCTGACCCAGGGTGGTGTGGAGTGCAAAAAACGATGGATTTAGGCCCAGATCCTTGTACTGGGGTGAATGTAAGACATTGATCTACATTCTGTCCATCAAATTGTTTTTTGTAATTTTCTCCCAAAGCTGACTGGCAGCAGGCTGCCTGCAATCATGTTTGCAGACGACACCCTGCTGCTGTCCAAATCCCCTATGGGCATTCAACGTGTCTTGGACGGGTTCCTTCAGTTCTGTTTAGACTGAGGACTTGAAATCAATCCTCAAAAGACTAAATACATGATCCTTAACCCGAAGCCGCATAATCGCTCCCAACCAAGGTTGGGAGAAGTCCAACTGGAACGGGTGTACACAATCGAATACCTGGGGATCACTCTTAATGAACACCTAACGTGGTCATCCCACCAGTCGAAAGTGAACATTATACTGGCACAGTTTGCGGGAGGCACTATGAGACTGGCGAATAAATCCCCCTTCCGTCCACTTAGCCCCATAATTCACATCTATAAAGCTCAAGCCCGGGGAGGTGTCACGTATGGGGGTGAGCTGTGGGGGCACATGCCATCGTCCAAACTATTAATAACTGAAAACAAATTCTTGAGACAGATTGTTGCTCTCCCACAGAGTACACCATTACTCCCGCTTAGACTGGACTTGGACATTCGTCCCATAACGGAGGAGCTGGGCCTAAAGCCCCTGACATTCTGGCGGCGTCTATGGAGTAGTCCAGATCTCTTAAATTACAGAGCTGAGCTGCAGGAATTTCTAGAGCTACCCAATGCCAAAACAATGCCATGGCTGATCTACATCAGGAGAACGCTGGAGGCAATTGGTCTCTATGAACTATGGACAAACCCACTAAATATGTGCTCAAGGACCCCAAAAAAGGCACTGAGGAGAGCTTATTATGATCATATGCTCCTTAGAACCATGGACGGTGCACGGGAGGGGTCGCTGTCCAACAAGTTCATTCAAACTAAAGATTCCTACCATCTCGAGAGTGTCCTAGATGCCATTTCTCCACAACTAACCAGGAAATTATTTCTCCAATGGAGATACGGAACCCTTCCTCTAGCATCGTTCACAGCATCCTGGTCTTCCCGTTCCTCCTCAGAAAGTTGCCCGGCCTGTGGTCATTCAAAGGAGAATGACGTTCATGTTATCCTCTTTTGCAGGGGGTACGAAAGGAGTAGGAAATATTGGCTAGTACCTCTGCTCAGGAACTTGGGATTCAGAACTTTTCTACCAGCATATAGTGTCTTAAAGACAGACCTATCCCCCGCCTTAGTATTTGCTCTATCTAAATTTTTAACTTCTATGTGGTACGCTCGATGTCGCCGTGTAAAAATGATGTGTTAGAAAATTTGAAGTCCTGAGACAGTCCCAAAATTGTGCTACATTTTTTTTTTTAAACCTCAGTTTCTATCTTGATCACTAATGTTGTTTAATATGCTTTTAAATTTTGTATAAATGCAAATCTTTTATGATCTTGTGATCGAAATAAAGATAAAGTAAAGTAAAGATATTCTTTGGCCATATCTTTTCTGATTGGGGTATGACACCTGATCCAGCCAAACTGCAAGCACTTTCTAAAGCTAATCTCCCATAGGATATTACTTGGGATGGCCAGTTACTATTCTAGATAAATACAAGATATTGCCACAGTCAGTGCACCATTACGAGAATTGATGGAAAAGAATGTCATGTTTTCAATGGTCAGGTGAGTGCGAGGAAAGTTTCAAGACAGTCAAGCAAGCCATCTAAAATGCCACTGAAATTGCCTACTTTCATCCCAACCTTCATACAGGGCATTGTAGTTTATGCTAGCCGACAGTGCAGGCATCCTTGCACCATGGTCATTTGTGCTAGGCTGCCAAAACGTAGATAGCCCAGGGGGAAATGACTGGAACACACCATATTGGACAAATATGATATCATCTTACTCTTTTACTTTGACGTAGGCCAGCACAGCAGGTGACTTGCTGCTCTGCCATATGCTAAAATCCCATAAATGAGGACCATAGTGTAAGTGGGCATACATTTGTGTGAATTTAGCATACTTACACCAGTTTTAATTATGCAGATTTCACACACCCCTTATTATCATACATGTCACATTAAGAACTGCAAATGAGAGTCTGCTAAGTCCTCAGAGAGATATAATTCACCTACTACTGTGCCAGAGTAAACATCCCTTGTTTATATGATGGAACCACACATGCATTTACCATGCATGGCTTTACGATGCGGTCAATACAACAAATGCGTCATTACTATGCATTCCTTTACCACGCAAGTCATTACAATGACTTGCCTTAGGGAAGCGCTGAACTTTGAAATAATATCTTTTATTATTGAAACACCAGTATGCACAACATTCGGGAAAGTGTTGTACTTAAAATCCAATCCAACACCAGTCCAACAGCATATTCCCTAAAGCGAGTAGTTGTAAAGACTTGTGTGGTAAAGCAATGGTTGGTAAAGAAACAAACATACAATCAACAGCATATTTTCTAATAAGTCAAAAAGTTGTAAGTTGAAAAACAATTAAAAGTCTGCACTTGAACCAAAGCTAGCATCGACTTACCACACTTAGCACCCATATTATTGCCTTTGTAGTTAAAGTCACATGTTGGCAGTCCGATTTACAAAGTTGTTTCAAATTGAAAGTTGGTAGGGTTTATATATGTCAAAATCTGCAGGTGGAAAATTGACTGGACATTTCTTCCAGCACGTTGTACTTACAAAAGTGAACAGTCCTCTGGTGCAACTTTTTCAGTCATAATTGTAGGGTGAAAGGCCAAACATTCTAGAGTGATGGCTATGCAGAATTTATTGACAGCTTGCAGGTATTTTCCCAACTAGTAAACAAACACAATCATAGACTGCGAAAGGCTAGAGTAAAATGTCTTAGATGATTGTATTCAGGTCACACCCATATTTTTTGCAAGTGCATAAAAGAAGACTTAGGCCTAAGAATTTATACTCTCCCTACTCATCCGGGATTTGGGAGAGTATAAATCACATATATATATATACATATATATATATACATATATATATATATATATATATATATATATATATATATATATATATATATATATATATATATATATATATATATATATATATATATATATATATATATATATATATATATATATATATATATATATATTACCTACTGGCGGTCGCCAGTAGGTATATATAGTTAGGATTTTTTCTCTATGGGACTTTTGAAAATTCTATGTCTAATAACTTTGGCGTTTGTGGACGGAATCGGCTGAAATGTTCAGGAAAATGGCACATTTTGTTCCTAAGCAGCCCCTAAAAATTTGGGGGTGTTTCGTCAAGGGGGTGCCGAGAAAAAAGGGGGGTCCCAAAACACGTTTTTCCCATTCATTTTTCCATAGGGCGGTTAGCCTCACTTTTAGCTCGAACGGCTGAATGGATTTTAACGAAACTTGGCAAAATTGTAGGGACTGTTAGCCCGATGTGCCTTTGCTAGGTCTCAATATATGTGCTCCAGTGGATTTTGGGAAATTAACGTTTTAAAAAACAGATATATCTGTGACAGCGTCCCGGGTAGCGCTCTGGTTTGCGTACTTTTCGCGTAACGGAACTTTGCGAAGCGAAGCTGATTGGCTCTCCGGTGTCTGTCAACATTCTAAACAGTCCGGAACGGCCGCCATCTTGTCTCTCGGTAGGATCGAGAGACAAGAGGAGGAGAAAAACGAAGTGGGAATTTAATGAAAGGGGGCAAGATAGACCCCTCTTGACCCCCCAGGAATGATGTTAGGGTTATTAAAGGGTCCCGTGGGGCAAATAAAAAAAAATAGATTTTTCGCGGTAGAAGCGCTTCCCGGTTCGCGAACCGGTAGCGAAACGGGAATTCACCATTTTGTGTTTGGTTTTAATTAAATTACAAGATGGAGGAAAAACAATGTGGGAAATGGGTATAAGGGGGTACGGGAGACGTATCCTGACCCCCTATGTTTTCTGAGGGTGGCTGAGGATGCTCATATATGTTGATACATGTCTTCCAGCGGCTGCACGTGAGCGGATTTTTTTTTGTTGCTGCGTGACGTCTGTTAACGTTCGATTCGAAGGAAATCAGGAAGTGTTGACCGCCATTTTGTCACTGCGAGTAAATATATTGTTAAAAATAATTGTTATAAATTAATCCCTATTGATAAACATTGTCTGCGCCAACTTGCCTTTTTTCCAATGCCACACTTTTGTCGTGCACGGCAGCCATTTTAGATGCCTTGACCAGACCCACTCTCTGCACGCCGCCGATCCTCAGCATGGCTCCCCACCCTCGCAAGCATCTCCCCCACGCACTGGTCACCCACGCTCTCTCTCTCATGCATGGGCCATAAACCTCCCCCATCTGCGCTGCTCTTCCCTGAGAATCACACCCTGTGCCCGCCCAACACCTCCCTTTCACCCTATTCACTACCGCACCCTCTGACACTCCTCTTCCTCTGTGTCCGATTGTCCAGGCCGGTCCCAGGCTATCACCTAGCCCTGCGGATGTAGTTTATGGCCCCAACTGTAAAGAATCACCCCTCTTCAAAGGAGTTACAGTAGATCAAGGCCCCCACCCCATGAGATCCGTCACACCACACGCGTTCCTACTATCTGATAACGATCCTGTATTGTGATTGGGGAGGGAATTCTCACTGTAAGGGTGTGTGGGACCGAGCCTGAAGCGGAAGATTCCAGGGATGCCTTTTTGTACATCAAAGTCTTCACAATTATGTGTCACATTAAAAATATATAGCACTCCAACAAAGTAGTAGGATTATAACACTTTAATAACTTATAAATATGTACAACGCTCCAACAAAGTAAACACGTTAAAAAAAAAACATTTTAAAACAACTATTTACATGGCAGCCTGCTGCAACATCCATCTCAAAACAACAATGGGCTGCTTTGGTCTGTTTTTTAGTCGGCAAAATCCGTCGGTCTGTGAGGTGGCGTCAGTAGCGGACCGTTGTGCGAATAGTCCGAAGAAAGCACAACGCGCCGAGATCAGGACGGCACCGATGTGGTGTCCAGCAAGTTGCCGCACTGGTCTGGCCATCCTACAATGCTGCGCCGAAAAACAGCATGGGGCGCCCCGGGGGGAAAGGCGGCGCGAACGGGCCTCCCCCGCCTCCCTAGGTGGAGGCTCCTCAGCTGCAGTGGGGCGCCCCTTGGCATCCAACTGAGTTGCGCCCGCTCTTGCGACACAGTGCCTCGCTCGGCCAGCTGAATTGCGCCTGCTCTTGCTATTACAGCACCTCACCCGCCATCCAGCTGAGTTGCACCCACTCTTGCGGTGCAGCGATAAGCGGCTGCCACAGGACTCTCAAAATGGCGGCCGGCTCTTCGGATTTGGGCCTGGTCCACTAAAATGGCCCTGGGACACATTTGAACTCGGACATTTGCCTGCTAGGGCATGGGCCCCATTCTCGAAAGCGTCCCCTCAGCCTTGAAGATTCTACAAAAGTCATCGGGGCACCCGACTCCTGCAGGCTTCCGGTGGGGAGCGGCTGTCATGATTGCTTGCGGAATGGCCACGACGGAGCCACGAGATGGTGGTGCTCTCATGCTGACGCCAGCTTCAGTCTGAAACATCCAGAAACACTGTAGACTACCAATTCGATGACTTCCGGTGGAGCCCCAACGTGACCCGGTAAGGAAGAACTTGCCCTCCCCTCTTTTGACTGATGGTTCTTGTTGCCTGTCCCCTCTGTTGTCATCTAACGGAACCTTTTTGGACTGCCGAGTGAGAAAAAAAAGGTGGGGCTTTCATCATTTGGGACAAAAAATTGTTCCAATCCAATGAAAAGTGTTATTTTTAGGTCATATGATCAAGCCTTCCATCATTAGGAAACCAAAAGTAAAATGAACCAATGAAAAGTTTTATAAACAAGTCACATGACCTGTTATGCGGCTTTGGGCTATAAAAAGCCTACAAAATCCGTTGGCCTGTGAGGCGGCGTCAGTAGCGGACCAATGTGCGAATAGGCTGAAGGCAGCACAACGCGCCGAGATCCGGATGGCACCGAGGTGGTGTCCAGCAAGTTGCACTGGTGTGGCAATCCTACAATGCTGCACCGAAAGACAGCGTGGGGTGCCCCGGGGGGGGGGAGGGGGCATCGCGAATGGGCCTCTCCCGCCTCCCCAGGTGGAGGCTCCTCAGCTGCAGTGGGGCGCCCCTTGGCGTTTCACTCACTATCCAGCTGAGTTGCGCCCGCACTTACGGCTACAGTGCCTCACCCGCCATCCGATTTACAAAAGGGGGTGGTGATGAACAGAGTGTCTGAATTGAGCAGACCACTCTTACCCAGTCCAAAGATCAGGGCTTGATCCATCACCGTTATTTATCTCACTGCCCCATCCCAGCTCAGAACCTGGCTATATGCAAATCAGTCTGTCCCTGGCCCAGTGCATCATGGGAACAGGGCAGACTAAACTACCAAGCCAATTCTTTACCAGAAAGGAGCCAAGCTACCGGGGACCGGTTTCTGGCATTTCAGCCTCTTCGGCCCGGCTTGCTTGAATCCTGATGGAGCAGTGAGAAAGGGACTCATGTCTGAGTATACCCTGCCACACCTATAGTGGCCAAAATCGATTTACAAAAGGGGGTGGTGATGAACAGAGTGTCTGAATTGAGCAGACCACTCTTACCCAGTCCAAAGATCAGGGCTTGATCCATCACCGTTATTTATCTCACTGCCCCATCCCAGCTCAGAACCTGGCTATATGCAAATCAGTCTGTCCCTGGCCCAGTGCATCATGGGAACAGGGCAGACTAAACTACCAAGCCAATTCTTTACCAGAAAGGAGCCAAGCTACCGGGGACCGGTTTCTGGCATTTCCCATCATGCACTGGGACAGGAACAGACTAATTTGCATACAGCCAGGTTCTGAAACTGGGATGGTGCAGTGAGCTAAAAAACGGTGTTGGATCTAGCCCTGATCTCTTGACTGGGTGAGAGTATTCTGTTTAATTCAGAGACTCTGTCCCTCACCACCCCTTGTTGTAAATATTTTTGTCCACCCTAAGCGTGGAAGGGTATACTCAGATGTGAGTCCCTTGCTCATTGCACCATCAGGATTCAAGCAAGCCGGGCCGAAGAGGCTGAAATGCCAGAAACCGGTCCCCGGTAGCTTGTTTCCTTCCCAGTGTAAGAATTGGCTTTTGTAGTTTGGTTTGCCCTGTTCCCATCATGCACTGGGACAGGAACAGACTAATTTGCATACAGCCAGGTTCTGAAACTGGGATGGTGCAGTGAGCTAAAAAACGGTGTTGGATCTAGCCCTGATCTCTTGACTGGGTGAGAGTATTCTGTTTAATTCAGAGACTCTGTCCCTCACCACCCCTTGTTGTAAATATTTTTGTCCACCCTAAGCGTGGAAGGGTATACTCAGATGTGAGTCCCTTGCTCATTGCACCATCAGGATTCAAGCAAGCCGGGCCGAAGAGGCTGAAATGCCAGAAACCGGTCCCCGGTAGCTTGTTTCCTTCCCAGTGTAAGAATTGGCTTTTGTAGTTTGGTTTGCCCTGTTCCCATCATGCACTGGGACAGGAACAGACTAATTTGCATACAGCCAGGTTCTGAAACTGGGATGGTGCAGTGAGCTAAAAAACGGTGTTGGATCTAGCCCTGATCTCTTGACTGGGTGAGAGTATTCTGTTTAATTCAGAGACTCTGTCCCTCACCACCCCTTGTTGTAAATATTTTTGTCCACCCTAAGCGTGGAAGGGTATACTCAGATGTGAGTCCCTTGCTCATTGCACCATCAGGATTCAAGCAAGCCGGGCCGAAGAGGCTGAAATGCCAGAAACCGGTCCCCGGTAGCTTGTTTCCTTCCCAGTGTAAGAATTGGCTTTTGTAGTTTGGTTTGCCCTGTTCCCATCATGCACTGGGACAGGAACAGACTAATTTGCATACAGCCAGGTTCTGAAACTGGGATGGTGCAGTGAGCTAAAAAACGGTGTTGGATCTAGCCCTGATCTCTTGACTGGGTGAGAGTATTCTGTTTAATTCAGAGACTCTGTCCCTCACCACCCCTTGTTGTAAATATTTTTGTCCACCCTAAGCGTGGAAGGGTATACTCAGATGTGAGTCCCTTGCTCATTGCACCATCAGGATTCAAGCAAGCCGGGCCGAAGAGGCTGAAATGCCAGAAACCGGTCCCCGGTAGCTTGTTTCCTTCCCAGTGTAAGAATTGGCTTTTGTAGTTTGGTTTGCCCTGTTCCCATCATGCACTGGGACAGGAACAGACTAATTTGCATACAGCCAGGTTCTGAAACTGGGATGGTGCAGTGAGCTAAAAAACGGTGTTGGATCTAGCCCTGATCTCTTGACTGGGTGAGAGTATTCTGTTTAATTCAGAGACTCTGTCCCTCACCACCCCTTGTTGTAAATATTTTTGTCCACCCTAAGCGTGGAAGGGTATACTCAGATGTGAGTCCCTTGCTCATTGCACCATCAGGATTCAAGCAAGCCGGGCCGAAGAGGCTGAAATGCCAGAAACCGGTCCCCGGTAGCTTGTTTCCTTCCCAGTGTAAGAATTGGCTTTTGTAGTTTGGTTTGCCCTGTTCCCATCATGCACTGGGACAGGAACAGACTAATTTGCATACAGCCAGGTTCTGAAACTGGGATGGTGCAGTGAGCTAAAAAACGGTGTTGGATCTAGCCCTGATCTCTTGACTGGGTGAGAGTATTCTGTTTAATTCAGAGACTCTGTCCCTCACCACCCCTTGTTGTAAATATCACCCGCCATCCAGCTGAGTTTCGCCCGCTCTTGCGGCACAGTGCCTCACCCGCCATCCAGCTGACTTCCCCCCGCTCTTGCGGCACAGTGCCTCACCCTCCATCCAGCTGAGTTCCGCCCGCTCTTGCGGCACAGTGCCTCACCCAGCATCCAGCTGAATTGCGCCCGCTCTTGCGGCACAGTGCCTCACCCTCCATCCAGCTGAGTTCCGCCCGCTCTTGCGGCACAGTGCCTCACCCTCCATCCAGCTGAATTGCGCCCGCTCTTGCGGCTATAGCGTCTCGTCCACCATCCAGCTGAATTGCAGCCACTCTTGCGGTGCAGCGATAGGCGGCTGCAACAGGACTCTCAAAATGGCGGCCGGCTCTTTGGATTTGGGCCTGGTCCACTAAAATGGCCCTGGGACACCTTGGAACTCGGACGCTTGCCTGCTAGGGCATGGGCCCCATTCCCGAAAGCGTCCCCTCTTTTGACTGATTGTTCTTGTTGCCTATCTCTTCTGTTGTCATTTAACGGAATATTTTTGGACTGCCGAAAGGGGTTCTGGTGAGGTAATATAAATTTTATGATCGATTGTGTCCCTTAACCTAGACCCCACCGACTCCATGTACGAGCTTAAAGTGCATGTAATTTCCCTCCTGTACTAGCTATGAAGACGCAAATACATTTGCGTTCAACGTTAACATGTTCTCTTTCCGATCCGCCATGAACGGATTGGATATTCAGTTCCTAAATATGCTATGCCAACGTCTTTTTGTGGTATACCTTACATGTTTTTCAGCCCTGGCGAGGTAGGCCTGGATTCTGCCATCGAGCCTTTTTCTGCCTTCTGACTCTGAAACCCTCAGCCCAGGCTGCCTCTGTGCCAGTGACCCTTGCCTTACTTCTGGCGCGGCTAACGGTGCTCGGCTCAGCCCGTTGCCTGCCAAGACTGCCTTCAACCTTCGAATTATCTGCTCCACTCCTCGAAAATACATTCCTGTCTGGTAGATTCACGTCAACATCCTTCCAGCTGCAGGGCAGAGGGTTAGGCCTCACTGTCTCTATGCAAGTAATTCATGGCCCTGTTTCCATGGTAGGCCCATGCCCTCCCTCGCACCCCTCGCATCTCATGTAGACACGCAGACGCTCATACACGCACTCATAACCAGTATAGAAATAACCACTTGTCCGAGAGACCTTTTCCCTCCAGATAATGCAGTTCCTTAAACATGAGATATTAGATACGATTTGGGATTAGGTTGATCTGACATCCAGACATCCGTCTACACTTGTAGGGCTAAATGTCAAGTCCCCCTTCACCCCTCAAGTTACACGTACATTACACGTCATCCCGCTGCGCGCGCATCTCTGCCATGTAATTTTGCTGACACTGCTGGATTCATTCATGGATCCACCCATTTGTGACATCATGTTCAATGACGTTCTTGTGCACGCCTATTGTAACGCCTTTTGTATTACGTACATGTATTCTTATCTCTCTTCTCAGCTGTTACGCCTCCTGCATATGCCTTTACTGTAATGCATTGACTATATATATGAATGTCTGTCAATTATGTATTGTCGCATACTTGCATATTCGCATATTGCCATTGACTCTGTCAGTCTGTCCCTTCCCGAACCTATGTGGTGACGGAATGGTATGCCACCTTGGCTCGAGCCAATATGCTAATCACCCAATTCCTTTTATAGGAATAAAACCCTTTTTGAGAAACCTCAAATATCACGGATTTTGCCTCTTATTTTATTATGAGTTATTCTTATTGATTATAGAAATTAAGCATCGGCAAATTAATTATTTACGACAATTTGGCGCCCGAATAGGGACCCCTCCCCCATCTCACGCGCCGGTGGTGCGTTGCAGGCCTGGCCCCCTGCCACAGCCGGACGGACAACTACGCGTACCCGCAGGATTTCCTGTATCTCCCTCAGGCCAACGGAGGTGACTGAGGCTGCGATCGACACCCAGACGAGGCGGTGAGAAGTGCGGAGGATCCCGACCAGAGCCTAGCTGAGAGAGCAAGATCCGAGGTATACGGAGGCCCACCAGGTTCCGACGTTCCGAAGTATCAGCGTCACGAGTCGAGTCCGAATCCAGTCCGAATCCAGTCCGAATCCAGTCCAGGGTTTCCGAGGCTTTCCGTTTCCGTGCTTCCCGGTGAGTACCGTTGCTGGGGACGCATATAGACGTGCGCATTAGTTTGTGCCGGTCAAGACAGGTGTGGGTACACAGACCTGGTCTGCACTGTTTTAGACAGTGTATCTGTACTGTTTAGCAGTATATCCAGTCTGCACTGTTGAGCAGTGTATCTAGTATTATGCAGTCAGCAAGTTACCTTCTAATTGTCATCATTCATGTTAAAATGTTTTAATGTGTCTTAAAAATGTCGTGGTATGAGTGATTGTTCGATCGTAATTATTGTGATTATTGTGTTCAGTGTGATCATATCTGAGTAAGAACCAAGTAGCCAGATTTCAAGATGCCTTTGTTTTCCAAATTAAGACAGATAAAAACTAGAAAAGGGGTATTAGAAGAAGCTGTTCCCATTCCACCTAGGGACACCCCAGGGTACTTTATGTACCACAAACATGGCCTAGATGCCGTTTTATTCCTCGACTTATGGGTGGACTACACTAAAGAATTATCCGAGAATCAGAGATGGCCTGCTACTGGGACATGGGATGCAGATTGCATCATGAGGGTAGAGGAAGCATTGTGGAAAAAGAAAGCCAGACAGTCACAGAAGGATGCCATTGAATTATGGCGTAAAGAATCACATAGGCGTACAGAAAAAGCACTTAGAAAAGAAGAGAAAAGGAGGGAGGATCCAGAGAAAGCCCAGGAAAACTTATTAATTGAGGAAGGTACCCGAGTAAAATTAGAACAGGTAGACAGGCAGCGAAACACACTTATGAACGGCATGTACCCCCTCTTGACTGAGGGTTTGCCTAAAGCCACCCCGGAGGTACCAAAAGAACTACCACCCCCACTGCTCCCGACTAAAATACACCAGAAAACAGCAAAGGACATTTTCCTTGCGTCCTATCTAGATGATGTGGCTCCCGCATATGTAAATACCGCACCGCCACGCACACCTCCACCTGCCGACCAAGACGGTCAGCTCCTTCCTCCCCGACAAGCCACTCCTCCTCCTGTTCCTCCTGGTCTTCCAGCTGTCCTTCCACCTATTCCTGGGCCTGCTCCCTCCGCTTTTCACTCAACGAACCCCTTCGGAGCTGGCGCCTCAGGAGGCGCGTCCGGAGGAGCGACAGGTTACCAGACCCCGCCATCGGCCCATCGGCTGACCTATAGAGACCTAGCACAACAACGTACACCTAGAACAGGCGATATTACACTACATGGAGATCGTCTTGCAGACTGTAGATATGATCCAGTGCCTGGTAAAAAGAATGACGAAAGAATGTTGCTCGCATCAGTACGTTTGCGACGAGTCACGAACTTCTTATTAACACTACCTGGAATGGTAGATCATCTAGATCGAATATATCAGTTCGTACAGACAGGAGTAGGGCCTGAAAGTATTAAGGAGGCCATGGCCTATCAGAAAGTGGATACGAAAGCCAAGATATTACGGTTTCTTATAAACTGTTTCATAAGGGAAGTGGATAGGCCGGGTATGAACCCGGACGACGTGAAAGCACTCCACCGGTGGGGCCAGAATATCGCAGATGGGAATCACGATAAAGAGGCCTGTGTAGAAAATATGTACCGAAGAATAAGAAATGCAATAATAAAGATGCATGAGAAAAGACAGCCACCACCGGAAATAGATTCAGACAAAGTTGAATCCTCGGAGGAGGAGGATGAGCATGAGCAGACCCCAGAGCAGACACAATTACCAGTCAGAGAAACGATAGCATATGTAGGTAAGGGAAGACCTTTCAATAATTCAATACGACCAGTACGTCCAGAGAGTAAAAGAATATTCCAAGAAGCCATGTGTAATCCAAGAACTCCTGAACATTTATTTCAAGCTACTGATAATAGACTTCGAGAACGAATGGGGTACCATGTATTCGATTCTATGGATGAACAAGAACTAGCCAGGTCAGCCGTACAATGGGCTGACAATTCTGAGAAATATGGTGATGATGCGTTAGCACATACGTTCTTGAACCTGACACCGAGTGAACAGCGTTTAGCTGGTACATACATGATACAACACCTGCTCTTATTGTATAGAAGCCAACATTCTGACCCAGGCCCCTTGCCTGACATATTAATAGAACTACTCATGAACAAATGGAGAGGTCTAGGTACCGATCTAATTAAAATAATTCTAGAACATCGACACAGATATAGCGCCTTCCTATGTCCACAGACCAACTCAGCACATGTCATGGAAAGAAAAATGTATTACATGGATGGCCAGAATCCGTTGCGGGAAGTACACCCAGTACAGAATGCAGACAATACGTTTAGACGTGTGTTTGTGTACACCCCCATAACCAAAATAGAACTATTGGAAATGAAAAAATTAGTACCTAGTCATGACAAAGATCCCGCAGGTTTCCACCGTGAAATAAAAGACATGATACTAATGGGTGACTATACTTATCCCGATATTATGAAAATAATGAAAGTGTTACTGCCTCCCGGTATATATGAGAAACTCAAAGAAAAAGAGTGGGAGGTGGGAGACACAAAGATTGATTGGGCTGCATTAGAAAACGAAGAAAGTACTAGAATTCCGGGCCAAGGGCTCGGGGATAAAGTTAAAGCATTACCAGGATTGTTAGTACAAGTCCTGCCACGTTTATTAAGTACTAAAAAGGAAGATTGGGGTGCCATTTCAGCTTGTAAACAGAAACCCGATGAAGATACCAGTGATTTCTATACCAGATTTGAAAAATGTTTTGGCATTAATAGCGGTCTGAAAGCAAGTAGCGAGTCATATCCACATCTTTTTGTAACGAAATTAGTCGAGAATTCACTGCCCCAGGTTAAGAATAGAGTATTGAAAGTCGAAAGTACTTGGCAAGCTAACACCCCTTCACAAATGTTACAGTACCACCAGAATAGAATTAGGGAAGAACAAGAACATGAACAAAGACGCATGAAAGACACAAAAATGAAAATGTTAGTTGCTCAGTCAGTTCCCGCCGAAGGACATAAAAAGGGTGGGACCCAGCCTAGTAATACGACAGCTCCCGTTAAAGGGACATGTAACTACTGCAAACAGCCAGGTCATTATGTAAACGATTGTGCCGTTCTGAAACACAATATCTCCACGGGTAAGACCAAGGAGAGACCGCGCGTGCCCAGACAAGATCAGGTCCAGCAACAAGTACCACAGAATATACAACATACTCCGCCTATGCCAGCTTCATCACAAACGGTGGCAGTCCCACAGCAACAGCCTATAACTGCAACACAGAACACAACACAACAGATGTACCAATACGCACAGAACGACTACCCTGATTATCAACGATACACATGAAACAGCCTAGAGAGGGAATTTGGCTTGCCCCTTATTGAAGTTCCCGTAGATCAAGAGGGTCCTTATGTACACAGTCAGGTGCTAGGAAAAGACAGAAAGTTTTTGATTGATACAGGGGCAAGCAGGACCACAATCAGTCACAATGAGGTTCCAGGGGCACCCCTCTCAGGCTCACAGAATGTTTCCCTTGGATTTTCAGGAAAACCTATTATTAATGAGGTATCACAGCCACTCCCCCTTGCAGTTGGTCCTCTGACACGGACTACAGATTTGTTACTCACAAAATCATGCCCAGAAAACTTATTAGGAATAAAGACACTAAAAGCTCTAGGAGCTATAATATGCTGTTCTCCGGAAGGAGTACGCTTATTTTTGCGAGATTTTAAAGGACATTATGTGTTAAGAGATATGGATCCCCGGTTACAGAATGTACCTGCACACTTGTGGGCACAAGGCCCCACTGATGTAGGGTGTATGCACATTACACCATATCGAGTCACACTCAAAGCAGGAGTGGTACTACCACGAATTCGACAATATAAGTTACCTCCGGATGCTGTAGTGGCTTTACTGAGAATTATTGACGAGCTCATTGCACAAGGAGTGGTTGTGGAAACTGACTCCAATGTATGTAATTCTCCTATCATACCAGTTCTTAAACGTACTGATCCAAATGCACCATCTGTTTATCGATTAGTTACTGATCTGCGCGAATTGAATAAATGCATTGTACCACAGTATCCTGTGGTCCCAGATATCTCTTCATTACTGACAGCTATAGATTCAGAAGCGACGTTCTTTACTGTAATTGACCTCAAGAACGCCTTCTTCAGTGTCCCAATTGATCCAGAAAGCCAATACTTGTTCGGATTCAGTTTAAATGGACGATCTTTCAAATTTGCACGCGCACCTCAAGGATTCACAGAAAGCCCCAGCATCTATAGTCAAGCACTGAAAAGACAACTCGACAGTATTCACATGCCAGTTAACACTGCCCTACTCCAGTATGTCGATGATCTGCTGATCACCGCACGGAGCGAACCCGAATGTGAAAATGCATCACTGACAGTTCTGAATTTCCTGGCCGACAAGGGGCACAAAGTGTCCCCTTCGAAGCTGCAATTCTGTGTTCAGCAAGTTGTGTACCTGGGTCACTTGCTGTCCAAAGTGGGGAGACAGCTCACTCCCAATCGCATTCAGTTAATTGTAAACATGTCACCACCAAAGACACAAAAGGAGGTGCGGGCTTTTATAGGCCTCACCTCGTACTGTAGACAATGGATTCCCCAATATGCATTTCTAGCAAAGCCACTCATCCAGTTGACAACCCAGGAGGCAGCGACATCGACTGTCCTCCCTTGGACTCAGGAACATACACAAGCTTTTGACAACTTAAAGAAAGCCTTATGCCAAGTACCTGTTTTAGCAACACCATGTTACAGTAAACCTTTTACACTTTTTGTCACAGAACGTGAAGGTACTGCCTTGTCAGTCCTCACCCAGGAACAAGCAGGTTCACACAAACCGTGTGCTTACTTTTCTAGCACATTAGATCCGGTGGCTCAGGCTTTACCTGCGTGTTTGAAATCAGTTGCAGCGACAGCTTTAGCAATCAGACAGAGCGATGCCATAGTATTAGGGCATCAATTGACAGTACAAGTTCCACATTCCGTGGAAGTTCTTTTAAATCGCACACAGACCCAACACCTGACCATAGCAAGACTGACAGGTTATGAATTGACATTGTTTCAACCACACATAGAAATCAGACGCTGTAGCACATTAAATCCCGCTACATTGTTGCCAGTAAACGGAGTAGATCCCTTGGCACATGATTGCATTGAAGTCATTACTATTACAACAAAACCCAGACAGGACTTGACAGATGTCCCATTACCAGATCCGGACCTGACACTTTATGTGGATGGTTCATGTATGAGAACAGGTACAGGAGAATTAGTGGCAGCCTACGCAGTCACTACAGATACCGAAGTTATAGAAACAAATTGTATTGACACCCTGTCAGCTCAAGCCGCAGAGCTCATTGCTCTGACACAAGCATGTATTCAGGCCAAGAATAAGAGAGTCAACATATACACTGATTCACGTTATGCATTCGGAGTCGTTCACGATTTTGGAGTCCTCTGGCGAGAGAGAGGTTACTTAACTTCTCACGGTGCCAACATCCAGCACGGTCCTCTCATTCAAGGTTTATTAGATGCAATACATCTACCTACTGCAATCTCTATCATGAAGTGTAAAGCACATACAAAGGTTACCGACACGATCTCCCAGGGTAACGACCTGGCAGACCGAACAGCTAAGCAAACGGCTCAGAATCGAATGCATGCAACTGACTCGACAAAGACAATAGTTCCGACACCAACACACTGTATGACAGTCAGGGATCCCGCCCATGATGTAATTGACATACAGACACATGCCACACCAGACGAAATCCAGAAGTGGACTGAACTAGGAGGGATCCAAACAGATCAGGGATGGATGACGAAGGGAAAATCTACATGGTTTCTCCCCGACTCTATGGTTCAGGTCATCATTAACACGATACATAGTCCAGCGCACCTAGGAAAAAAGGCAATGCTAGATAGCATCCAACACATATGGTACAACAAGAACTTACGAGCAGCAGCCAAACAGAAAGTGCGTACTTGCATGATTTGTTGTCAGTTTAATCCAGGTAAAAGTATCCCTGTAGAGCAAGGTGGATTTCAGCCTCCCGATCATCCTTTTGAAGTCCTCCAGATGGATTACATCCAGATGGACCGCTGCCGAGGTTTCAAGTATGTCCTCGTAGTTGTATGTGCACTTTCCCGATGGACAGAAGCATACCCAGTCCCAGATTATACTGCTCCAACCACAGCCAAGCAACTGGTTCGCGAGTTCTTCCCGCGGTACGGTTTGCCCCGTATCGTGTACTCAGATAACGGTCAGCCATTCTCATCCGAGCTTGTGAAACACATTACACTCTTGTTAGGCTATCAGTGGAAATTCCACTGTGTCCGGCATCCCGAGGCAGCAGGTCTCGTGGAGCGTCATAATCAGACCCTAAAAATCCGACTTTCCAAAATCTGTAGAGAGAAGGGCGTTGACTGGATAGTTGCTTTGCCGGTAGCCCTCTTCTATATGAGGATGGTTGCCCATTCTCGAACCGGGCTATCCCCGTATGAGGTGGTCTTTGGTAGGCCTCCGAATATGTGGGGGACGCCTATTCCGCGAAAAATTACAGATGTCGACTGTATTATGCTGACAGATTACCTTGCCTCCTTGATGTCTGCACTACAATCTTGTCGTTCACAGGTAGCTGCAGCCTTTCCCGACAATGCCGATGTGAAGCCCCACGAGGTGGTTCCGGGGGATTATGTCTTCGTCCGCAACTTTGATCGGAGAAGTCCGTTGGAGCCCCGCTGGCAAACCCCGAAATTGGTTCTTCTAACAACGAGGACAGCCGTCAAAGTAGAGGGCAGGAAGGGGTGGCTACATTCCAGCCACGTGAAGAAATTCCACGGACTCCCTTCGGACTTGGACTCTAAGCCCTGCCCTCCTACACAAACTGACTCAAAGCTCCCTTTGGTTGAGAAAACAGACTCTGAAAAATATAGACTTAAATTACGATCTAGCAAGTCAGACAGTTTAATTGTTTAAGTCCTCCCCTAGGTGAATCGGTTAAATTAGTTTCTGACATGTATCCCCTAGATCGAGACAGAGAGAGAGATAGGCAGAGAATACTGAAGAAACGTGCATATTGTAAATCACTTCGTAGTCACTGTATAGTGACATTGTTAATCATGTTTTTTCTAAGTCTTCTGATAATTGCTGCTAGTATCTTGCTGCACATCTACTACCCTATTTTCAAGCGTGTACAATCTGCTTATAACGTCACTGCCGAACATTCTTTTAGTGAATTACCTCCTCACGAGCTTTCTTACAGACTTGCGCTGCGCAACAACACATTCATTAGTATGTTACATCACTCTCACCAGACTAATAATGCTACGAACTGTTGGATATGTGGCCGCCTCCCTCCCTACCAGAAATACAAGGGAGTTCTGCCTCTTTTCCCGTACCCATTCACTCACAATGGCTCCTGTGGGGCATGGTTTAGATTGATTAATTCCTTAGATTCTGACATTGCTGTCTACGATGGGAATTGGGTTTGGGGAAACCTGAACTCAGTTCTACTTAAAGTCTGTTACCCTGACAAGAAAGGACTTCCCACTAGAACAGGAACTGATCTAGAAAATGAAGTATATGGATTAGGAAATTACACAATCAACCTCATGATTCTTACTGTTGAATCCGAAACTGCACCAGTATTGCCTGCCATGTCAGTGTTACCAGTCAAAGGTGAATTATGTATCAGGAAAAATGGTTCCATACATTTAGGTCATAGTAAATGTACTACTGTAATCGAATTCAGTGATCAAGGAAAGTCCACGTTTAGAGCTACACGTCATTCCTACTTCGTTTGCGGTCATATTGCATACATACGTCTGCCTCCAGATTGGGATGGTACCTGTTACATTGCATTCCTTCTGCCACCTGTTTTCCTAGCCCCTCCTGACTATCACAGAAACACCAATCTAGTAAACAATAGACTCCGAAGAGACCTCCCGATTGTCGACTACACTGAAACGGCATGGGAGCAATACACCGACTTCAATAAAGGTTTCTTCCCCTACTTAGGTGCTGTTTTTAACAGTAAATTAATACGCAAATTAACTAGAACCCTTGAAGCAGTAGTGAACGAAACTACCTCAGCTTTAGGTAACTTAACAGAGGAGCAGTCCGCTATGCGGGTTGTTGTTCTTCAAAATCGTCTCGTTATTGACGTCATCCTAGCTGATAGGGGTGGAGCTTGTAAGGTCATCGGGTCAAGTTGCTGTGTTTTCATTCCAGAAAACGCGCCAACGGTATATAAAGCTATAACACGTCTCCATAAAATTGCAAGTCTGATACATCAGAATCCAGGCACCTGGACTTGGTCCGGTTGGTTCTGGACAACGTTAACCGCTTGGGGATGGAAGATCCTATCCTTCCTAGGTATTGGCCTTCTCATAGTATTCAGTTGCTGCCTGTGTTTACAATGTGGGCCGGCGATTTGCGGCTTGTGCGCCACATCATGTATTCCGCATTCAAATTCCCATTCAAAACGTCAAAAGAAGAAAGAAGAGCAAATGATGTTACATGAACAGATTGATCGATTCATGCAGATCGATATATAATGAAGGGTCCGTAGGGGACAAGGAGGGAATGAGGTAATATAAATTTTATGATCGATTGTGTCCCCTATCCTAGACCCCACCGACTCCATGTACGAGCTTAAAGTGCATGTAATTTCCCTCCTGTACTAGCTATGAAGACGCAAATACATTTGCGTTCAACGTTAACATGTTCTCTTTCCGATCCGCCATGAACGGATTGGATATTCAGTTCCTAAATATGCTATGCCAACGTCTTTTTGTGGTATACCTTACATGTTTTTCAGCCCTGGCGAGGTAGGCCTGGATTCTGCCATCGAGCCTTTTTCTGCCTTCTGACTCTGAAACCCTCAGCCCAGGCTGCCTCTGTGCCAGTGACCCTTGCCTTACTTCTGGCGCGGCTAACGGTGCTCGGCTCAGCCCGTTGCCTGCCAAGACTGCCTTCAACCTTCGAATTATCTGCTCCACTCCTCGAAAATACATTCCTGTCTGGTAGATTCACGTCAACATCCTTCCAGCTGCAGGGCAGAGGGTTAGGCCTCACTGTCTCTATGCAAGTAATTCATGGCCCTGTTTCCATGGTAGGCCCATGCCCTCCCTCGCACCCCTCGCATCTCATGTAGACACGCAGACGCTCATACACGCACTCATAACCAGTATAGAAATAACCACTTGTCCGAGAGACCTTTTCCCTCCAGATAATGCAGTTCCTTAAACATGAGATATTAGATACGATTTGGGATTAGGTTGATCTGACATCCAGACATCCGTCTACACTTGTAGGGCTAAATGTCAAGTCCCCCTTCACCCCTCAAGTTACACGTACATTACACGTCATCCCGCTGCGCGCGCATCTCTGCCATGTAATTTTGCTGACACTGCTGGATTCATTCATGGATCCACCCATTTGTGACATCATGTTCAATGACGTTCTTGTGCACGCCTATTGTAACGCCTTTTGTATTACGTACATGTATTCTTATCTCTCTTCTCAGCTGTTACGCCTCCTGCATATGCCTTTACTGTAATGCATTGACTATATATATGAATGTCTGTCAATTATGTATTGTCGCATACTTGCATATTCGCATATTGCCATTGACTCTGTCAGTCTGTCCCTTCCCGAACCTATGTGGTGACGGAATGGTATGCCACCTTGGCTCGAGCCAATATGCTAATCACCCAATTCCTTTTATAGGAATAAAACCCTTTTTGAGAAACCTCAAATATCACGGATTTTGCCTCTTATTTTATTATGAGTTATTCTTATTGATTATAGAAATTAAGCATCGGTAAATTAATTATTTACGACAATTTGGCGCCCGAATAGGGACCCCTCCCCCATCTCACGCGCCGGTGGTGCGTTGCAGGCCTGGCCCCCTGCCACAGCCGGACGGACAACTACGCGTACCCGCAGGATTTCCTGTATCTCCCTCAGGCCAACGGAGGTGACTGAGGCTGCGATCGACATCCAGACGAGGCGGTGAGAAGTGCGGAGGATCCCGACCAGAGCCTAGCTGAGAGAGCAAGATCCGAGGTATACGGAGGCCCACCAGGTTCCGACGTTCCGAAGTATCAGCGTCACGAGTCGAGTCCGAATCCAGTCCGAATCCAGTACGAATCCAGTCCAGGGTTTCCGAGGCTTTCCGTTTCCGTGCTTCCCGGTGAGTAGCGTTGCTGGGGACGCATATAGACGTGCGCATTAGTTTAATTTACCGCCCGCTCTTGCGGCTACAGCGTCTCGTCCACCATCCAGTAGAATTGCGCCCACTCTTGCGGTGCAGCGATAGGTGGCTGCCACAGGACTCTTAAAATGGCGGCCGGCTCTTCGGATTTGGGCCTGGTCCACTAAAATGGCCCTGGGACACCTTGGAACTCGGACGCTTGTCTGCTAGGGCTTGGGCTCCATTCTCGAAAGCGTCCCCTCAGCCTTGAAGATTCTACAAAAGTCATTGGGGCCCCCGACTCCCGCAGGCTTCCGGTGGGGAGCGGCTGCCATGATTGCTTGCGGAATGACCACGACGGAGCTACGAGATGGTGGTGCTCTCATGCTGTTGCCAGCTTCAGTCTGAAACATCCAGAAACACTGTAGACTATCAATTCGATGAGTTCCGGTGGAGCCCCAACATGACCCGGTAGGGAAGAACTTGCCCTCCCCTTTTTTGAGTGATGGTTCTTGTTGCCTGTCCCCTTTGTTGTCATCTAACGGAACCTTTTTGGATTGCCGAGTGAGAAAAAAAAAGGTGGGGCTTTCATCGTTTGGGAAAAAAAAATCATTCAATCCAATGAAAAGTGTTATTTTAGGTCATATGATCAAGCATTTCATCATTAGGAAACCAAAAGTAAAATGAACCAATGAAAAGTTTTATAAACAAGTCACATGACCTGTTATGCGGCTTTGGGCTATAAAAAGCCTACAAAATCCATTGGCCTGTGAGGCGGCGTCAGTAGCGGACCGATGTGCGAATAGGCCGAAGGCAGCACAACGCGTCGAGATCCGGATGGCACCGAGGTGGTGTCCAGCAAGTTGCCGCACAGGTGTGGCTATCCTACAATGCTGCGCCGAAAGACGGCGTGGGGTGCCCGGGGGGGGTGGCGCGAACTGGCCTCTCCCCCCTCCCTAGGTGGAGTGTGGCGCCCTTTGCCGTTTCACTCGCCGTTCAGCAGAGTTGCGCTACAGCGACTCACCCGCCATCCAGCTGAATTTCTCCCACTCTTGCGGTACAGCGACTCACCCGCCATCCAGCTGAGTTTCGGCCACTCTTGCGGTACAGTGACTCGAAGTGCGGCGCCCTTTGCCGTTTCACTCGCCGTTCAGCAGAGTTGCGGCTGCACTTGCTGCTACAGTAGGCCGAAGGCAGCACAACGCGTCGAGATCCGGATGGCACCGAGGTGGTGTCCAGCAAGTTTCACTGGTGTGGCCATCCTACAATGCTGCGCCGAAAGACGGCATGGGTTGCCCGGGGGGGGGGGCGGCTTAAACGGGCCTCTCCCGCCTCCCCAGGTGGAGGCACCTCATCTGCAGTGGGGCGCCTATTAGCATTTCACCCGCCATCCAGCTGAGTTCCGCCCGCTCTTGCGGCACAGTGCCACCCCCCCCATCCAGCTGAGTTCTGCCCGCTCTTGCGGTACAGTGACTCACCCGCCATCTAGCTGAATTGCGGTTACTCTTGTGGTGCAGCGATAGCCGGCTGCAACAGGACTCTCAAAATGGTGGCCGGCTCTTTGGATTTGGGCCTGGTCCACTAAAATGGCCCTGGGACACCTTGGAACTCAGACGCTTGCCTGCTAGGGCATGGGCCCCATTCACAAAAGCGTCCCCCCTTTTGACTGATTGTTCTTGTTGCCTATTTCTTCTGTTGTCATTTAACAGAACCTTTTTGGACTGCCGAAAGGTGTTCGATCCGACCGCTGGTTGGTGGAGACATTTTGACTATATCCTGGACCTGCCCGGCCTCGCACAAAATGGCGCCGGTATAAATGGGACTCGTAACTCCTTGTTGTGTACTGGTTGCCCAACCTTGATATCACGAGATACGTATGCAGTTTTGAAGCACATGGCGGGCGGGGATGAGAATTGATTGAACATTTGGACATCCCTATGGATATTAAGTTCTGATGTGTTATTGATTACTGTACTATTGAAAGTTCTAATTAACGTTACCTATGATACTTGCCCGCAAATGTATATCTAGATAATTTTATTGTAACTGACCCTGTCGTATTTTAATTATAAAATGTACGTCCACCGATTGCGCAACTGTTAGACACCTTAGTTCTTGCAACCTAATGGCCCGCTCGTTACGTTCTTCTACAGTGTAAATGTCCCCTCATCATATACGATTCCAGTTTGCTCCGTGGACGGCCCACAAGGTTATAGGCCCGTATTTGTATACTGACATTTTCACAATAAAGGTTTTTCAAACAAAACATGGTAGTAGTACCTTTTTTGGTATAGTTTTGAATAATTGCCAGTGTTTTCGAATGAGTAAAAGGCAAGTGAAATAAAGCAGCCCGATTACATGACGATTAAAAGGTATAATACGCAGTAACGCAGTAAAGATAAATGGTCAAGGGCTGTTGTTTTTTCCACTCCTGCAACATAAAGTGATCGATAAGAATCCGATATTCATGCCTATCAGCGACTAAGACAGCAGGCCGAGCCTCTTTTGCTCAACGGCTCCCTCATGGGACGAAGAAACGCCCTTTTTCTCGAAAAAGGAATATTTTACTTGCAGGACAGTTGTAAATTTCCCAGGAAAATACATTAGCCTGGAACATTGTTAGTGATAAACTGTAAATGCATCTGGGTCCTTTGCTTTACAAGTCAGAGTGAGAAAAAAAAAGGTGGGGCTTTCATCATTTGGGAAAAAAAAATGTTCGAAAGCAATGAAAAGTGTTATTTTTAGGTCATATTACCAAGCCTTTCATCATTAGAATAACAAAAGTAAAATGAACCAATGAAAAGTTTTATTAACAAGTCACATGACCTGTTATGCTTACGTTACGCGCTGCGCGCTGCGCGCTGCGCTTTGGATCGTTTCCGGGAAGCTGCGCCTCGCGCACCGGAGCACTTCCGGGTGCGCTAACGCGGCACGTCATATGACGCATTACGCAACAACGCAGGTCCAGAATATAGTCAAAATGTCTCCACCAACCAGCGGTCGGAACACAACCCCTTTCAGCAGACCAAAAAGTTCTGTTAAATGACAAGAGAAGGGACAGGCAACAAGAACTATCAATCAAAGAGGGGAGGGCAAGTTCTTCTCTACCGGGTCACGTTGAGGCTCCACCGGAACTGATCGAATTGGTAGTCTACAGTGTTTCTGGATGTTTCAGACTGAAGCTGGCGTTAGCATGAGAGCACCACCATCTCGTGGCTACGTTGTGGCCATTCCGCGAGCAATCATGGCAGTTGCTCCCCATCGGTAGTCTACGGGAGTCGGGGGTCCCGGTGACTGTTGTAGAATCTTCAAGGCTGAGGGGACTATTTTGGGAATGGGCCCATGCCCTAGCAGTCAAGCGTCCGAGTTCCACGGTTGCCCAGAGCCATCTTTGCAGGCCAGGCCCAAGTCTGTGGAACCGACCGCCATTTCGTGAGCTCCGTAGCAGCCGCCTGTCGCTGTACCGCAAGATTGGGTGCAATTCCGTTGGATGGCGGGTGAGACGTTGTAATAGCAAGCGCAGGCGCAATTCAGTTGGCCGAGCGAGGCACTGTGTCGCAAGAGCGGGCGCAAGTCAGCTGGTCGAGTGAAGCGCTGGGGTGTAGCTGAGAAACCTCCACCTGGGGAGGTGGGGGAGGCTCGTTCGCGCCGCCTCTCCCTTCTACTGCACCCCGCGCCGTCTCCTGGCGCAGATATATGTGATGTTCGGACCAGGGCACCGCAGGACGTGTCTTCAGGTCAAACGGATTGTGGGTCAAGGTGTGGAGTAGGCGCAATTATCTCGGGGGCCTCCGTCAAGCGGTTCAGGGAGGCACCGCATCACATTGTTTTCCAATGCAGTCAGGTCCACGAACAGCCCCCACTTACTTTGAGAATAGTGAAGCTGCAGCAGGTGCAAATAAGCTTCAGACAGTGTTACAAGCGCTGCTCCGAACCCTCAACTATGGCACCCAACATCCAGGACTTATGCCATTTGTGCAAGGCAGTGACATCGAAGCATCTCAGGGACCAAGCAACATACCATATCCAGAGTCCTTCCCACAACCTCTGCCTTCCTTCTTACCTAGTTATTGTTCTTTCACTCCCACTCCAGGCTTTTAGTCTGTGGATGGAAAACCATGAACCTACACTCACGTATGAAAATCTTACTTTTGATGCTTGACTGAGGCCAAGGAGATCAGAGTGCATGAGTCTCATGCTCGATTGATTGAGCTAGCCGGATCAGGCAACAAAAAGGTGGTGGTGGGGGTGGCGGCATCAGCAAAGCATCCTCACACACAACTTGTCGGACATCAGCTCTGGATGTACTGGGGACGAGTCTTGGCGCATGGTGTCGTCCCCGGGCAATTTGCACAACGGTCCTCCACCCCTAGGCCGCCAGCTATGCTACCTCGACAGGAACAGTGATGGATGTTGCAGCAGGCTGCCATGTAAATAGTTATTTAATAGAACGTTTTACCCTGTTACTTTGCTGGTGTGTTGTAGGTATTTATAATATTTGCATAGGGTTTGTTGTTATTTTGGGTGGGGTGGGCGGCGGAGCCGAGCTGTCTTGCAGCCATCAGGGTGTCGAGCTCAGTTCCTCTCACTAGTTTCGTATTTGTCATGAGGGGTTGTTCATAATGTTTCTATTTTAGCGAGGTCAAAAAGAGATCCCATTAGTGGCCTACTGATTTTGCTTGATTCCTTTAGTTTTTTAACGATTTTTCATCTGCAAAGACTAAACAGAGTATTGCAACTCTGTGCTTGTTTGTAAATAGAGAATGAACCAAAGAGAACCAATTCCAAAACAATAAATGCTAGGATAACAATCAATCAAATGGAGAGGGAAGCAGGCACGACGGATTACAACGGGGGCAAAGGTCTGTGTTACCTACCCTTCACTATCTGCAAAGAGAGAATATTCCTAAAAGAAAAGAGGAGGGGGGGGCAGCGTTCAAAGCACATCAGCGTGCATAAATACGAAAATGTTTTTACCTACCATGCACTTGACATTTTACAGCTTTTGATATTTGCTATTAAAACACCATTGAAATTCACTGAAAAACCCATAGGTTATAGACCATATATAGTTAGGAATTAGCATTTACAAAACCTTGAAAATTCACTGAAAAAACCATAGGTTATAGACCATATATAGTTAGGGATTAGCATTTACAAAACCTTAATTTACTCGCACAAAACCATTGAAATTCTCATATATAGTTAGTTGCACTAACTATATATCGCGCACCCGCAATCCACTGCTGATGATGTCACATATTACATCATTCATGACATGGTCAGTGACATCACTGATGACATCACTGATGACATCTCAAATGACACCACTGATGACATCACTGATGACATCTCAAATGATATCACTGATGACATCACTGATGACATCTCATTTGACATTACTGATCACATCACTGATGATATCATTTATGTGATAATACAATGAACATCTTCAGACTCTAATATAACCTTAGATACATTCAGTATAATCAGACACTCACAGACTGTCACTTATCCATGGAGTTACTCACACACCTAGTCAGTCATGAAAAGAATCAATCACACCTCCATTTTCTCAACTATACAGTTATACACACCTTACTTATTCAAACATATACTAACACATATTTACTCTCTTATACAATCCCTGATACATGTTCACAATGATCCTTACAGACACTCACACATTCACTGGCTCTTATGCACAGTTTTTTAAATATGTCAACTCTCACATGTACTGTGTTTTACAAATCAATTCACTCACCAATACACTCATGCAGACAGTCAACCGCCCATACAGCTGTTTCCACATGCACTTTTGAACCCATACATATAGTGAATCAACTACTCACACATCTATGCACAGAGTCACACACCTCCCAGCCACCCACACACACACTCAGTCTCCCATACAAATACTTGGGCAACCAATCAAAAACCCATATAGTTACTCATATAGCTACTGATCAACACATGCAGCAGTTTACAGAAGAACAGACATAATGATGTACAAATTAAGACAGTTTAGTCACTAATCCATGCACTCAGTGAGACACATCTAATCACTCACTCATACAGTCAGTCATGCACCTATAAATCCTTCATCCAGACACTTATACATCCACTTATTCTTCAATATGTAAGACATATTTTAACTTTACAGAAACATACAGTCACTGGATGTTGTGATCAGTGATGTCATCAGTGATGTCACTGACCATGTCATGAATGGTGTAATATGTGACATCATCAGCAGTGGATTGCGGGTGCGCGATATATAGTTAGTGCAACTAACTATATATGCGAATTTCAATGGTTTTGTGCGAGTAAATTAAGGTTTTGTAAATGCTAATCCCTAACTATATATGGTCTATAACCTATGGTTTTTTCAGTGAATATATATATATATATATATATATTACC
Source organism: Lissotriton vulgaris (assembly GCF_964263255.1). NCBI lineage: Eukaryota > Metazoa > Chordata > Amphibia > Caudata > Salamandridae > Lissotriton > Lissotriton vulgaris. The sequence goes on along the minus strand of NW_028250806.1, from coordinate 20,922 downwards.
TACTGGCGATAGCCAGTAGGTATATATAGTTAGGATTTTTTCTCTATGGAACTTTTGAAAATTCTATGTCTAATAACTTTGGCGTTTGTGGACGGAATCGGCTGAAATTTTCAGGAAAATGGCACATTGTGTTTCTGAGCAGCCCCTGAAAATTTGGGGGGGTTCCGTCAGGGCGGGCCGAGAAAAAAGGGGGGTCCCACAACGCGTTTTTCCCATTCATTTTTCCATAGGGCCTTTGGCCTCACTTTTAGCTCGAATGGCTAAATGGCTTTACACGAAACTTGGCAAAATTGTAGGGACTGTTAGCCCGATGTGCCTTTGCTGGGTCTCAATATATGTGCTCCAGTGGATTTTGAGAAATTAACGTTTAAAAAAACAGATATATCTGTGACAGCGTCCCAGATAGCGCTCCAGATCGCGTACTTTTCGCGTAACGGAGCTTTGCAAAGCGAAGCTGATTGGCTCTCCGGTGTCTGTCAACATTCTAAACAGTCCGGTGCGGCCTCCATCTTGTCTCTCGGTAGGATCGAGAGACAAGAGGAGGAGAAAAACGAAGGGGGAATTTAATGAAAGGGGGCAAGGTAGACCCCTCTTGACCCCCTAGGAATGATGTTGGGGTTATTAAAGGGTCCCGTGGGGCAAATAAAAAAAATTAGATTTTTCGCGGTAGAAGCGCTTCTCGGTTCGCGAACCGGGTCGCAAACTGGTAGCGAAACGTGAATTCGCCATTTTGTGTTTCGATTTAATTAAATTACTAGATGGAGGAAAAGCAATGTGAGTATTGGGTATAAGGGGGTATGGGAGACGTATCCTGACCCCCTATGTTTTCTGGGGGTGGTTGAGGAGGCTCATATATGTTGATACTTGTCTTCCAGCGGTTGCGCGTGAGCGTTTTTTTTTTTTTTTTGCCGCTTGACTTCTGTTAATGTTCGATTCGAAGGAAATTAGGAAGTGTTGATCGCCATTTTGACACTGCGAGTAAATATATTGTTAAAAATAATTGTTATAAATTAATCCGTATTGATAAACATTGTCTGCGCCATCTTGCTTTTTTTCCAATGCCACGCTTTTGTTGTGTACAGCAGCCATTTTAGATGCCTTGACCAGACCCACTCTCTGTACGCCGCAGATCCTCAGCATGGCTCCCCACCCTCGCAAGCATCTCCCCCACGCACTGGTCACCCCTGCTCTCTCTCTCATGCATGGGCCATAAACTTCCCCCCATCTGCGCTGCTCTTCCCTGAGTATCACACCCTGTGCCCGCCCAACACCTCCCTTTCACCCTATTCACTACCGCACCCTCTGACACTCCTCTTCCTCTGTGTCTGATTGTCCAGGCCGGTCCCAGACTATCACCTAGCCCTGCGGATGTAGTTTATGGCCCCAACTGTAAAGAATCACCCCTGTTCAAAGGAGTTACAGTAGATCAAGGTCGCCACCTCATGAGATCCGTCACACCACACGCGTTCCTACTATCTGATAACGATCCTGTATTGTGATTGGGGAGGGGATTCTCACTGTAAGGGTGTGTGGGACCTAGCCTGAAGCGGAAGATTCCAAGGATGCCTTTTTGTACATCAAAGTCTTCACAATTATGTGTCACATTAAAAATATATAGCACTCCAACAAAGTAGTAGGATTATAACACTTTAATAACTTATAAATATATACAACGCTCCAACAAAGTAAACACGTTAAAAAAAACTTTTTAAACAACTATTTATATGACATTGCTTTTACCAGGATAGACAAAGAAATGACACAGTGATGTAAAAGTTTCTGAAAGAAATGCCAAGAACGTCCTATGTGAAAGTGAATTTTATCTGGCAATTTTTTTCTTTTCCTTCTCATGAAAAGAAAGTTAATGCCAGGTTCGTTACCTGCCTCATCTGCAAAAAAAAACTCTCGAGAGGGACCGAAAAAAAATATAGCTATGGTAATCATACCATGCATCGGCACATGGAGAGGTGGCACCCTCTTAATTATTCTAAAGCACAACTTCGAGATTTGGTGGATAATCCCCTTTCGGCAAAAACATCCATCAATGACTTAGCAATAAGTGAGTCAGAGGCAAGGGAAACGGTCCCAAATCTGCAAAAGAACTTTGGGCAGATGAGATTGACTTGTGTAGCATGTGGAAAATTTATTTCATGCGGAGAGATGAGTATTACTTTATTAAATAGATCATATGAAAATCATCAATGTCCAAAACGTCCTAGAAAGTAATTTTTGTCATTTTTGAGGAAGAGAGATAACCTTTAGTGGTACGGGGTCGTTTTCGTTCGAACTGGGGGGCCAGGTGACATTCCTTCGGGGTGGCTTAGGGGCATTTAAAACAACTTCCCTGATACAGGTAGCATATAAAGTAGAGGGTAAATACCAGGATCTTTATCGATTGCTTTATGCTGTACAAAAATGAAAAACACATACAACAAACCTGGACCATTCATATTTTCAATGTTTCTGCGTACTATACTTTTTAACCCTTAACTAATTGAGCTGCTTGATTTCACCTGCTTTTTAAAAAAAAAAAAAACGGAAACAGTGGCTATTTCTTCGAAACTTACCAATCTACGCGTTACAACTACAATTGCTTTTTCAAAAACCTTTAATAAAAATGCTGGTGCCCAAATACGGGCCTACAACCCCGTGGGCCGGCCACGGAGCAGGCTGGAACTGTAAATGGGGGGGGGGTATTTATTTGTGGAAAACATAACAGAGTCAGTGGTCGTTGATTTCATAGTAAAAAGTGCGACAAGTGCAACAAAATCATATCGATAATTCATTGTGAGCAAGTACCATTAGTGTCGACAATTCCAACCTTCAATAATAAATACAGTAATCAATGATGCATTAGAACTTAATATCAATTCATTGTTCGAACGTGTAATCAGTCTTATCCCATATCAATTCATGTGCTCAAAACTGCATACATATCTCATGATATCAAGGCTGCGCAATCGGGGCACAACAAGGAGTTGAGAGTTTCCTTTGTACCGGCGCCATTTTGGGTGAGGTCAGGAAGGTCCAAGTATAGTCAAAATGTCTCCACCAACTCGTGGTTGGACCGGGACCTCTTTCGGCAGTCCAAAAGTTTTCGTTGAAGGGTAGCAGAGGGGACTGGCGACATGAACCATCAGTGAAAGTGGGGTGGGAGAAAACAATCTCTCCTACCGGGTCATACTGGTGTCCCACCGGAACTGATCAAGTTGGTAGTCTTGCAGGATTTTGATCATTTCAAGACTGAGGCCGGCGCAGGCATGAGCGCGCCGACGTCCCTCGGCTACGTCGTGGTCGTTCCTTGGGTGATCATGGCAGTCATTTCTCATCGGAGGTCGGGGCCCCCGTGGCTCTTATAGAATCTTCAAAGTTGAGGAGAACGTTTCTGGACGCAGGACTCATTTTCTAGCTGAACTGAAAAGCGTCGTTGTACCGCAAAAGTAAAGGAGACCCCCGCTGGGTGAGCGGAGCATCATTGCCTCGCAATAGTGGACGAGACCTTTTGTCGGGTGAGTGCAGCGCCGCTGCATCGCAAGAGTGGAGGAACCCTTTTGTTGGGTGAGTGGAGCGTTGGGGGTGCAGCTGAGGGGCCCCCACCTGGGGGGTGGGAGAGGCTCGTTCGCGCCGCCTCTCCCTCCCAGCGCACCCCACGCCGACACCTGGCGTTGATATCCGTGATGTCCGGACTAGGCGATAAGAGGGGGGGGTCGGAGGCAGAGGCAAGACATCCCCCCCGTGGCCTGCAGGGCGCCGCTTCAGGACCGAACGGGGAGCTCATACCAAGCCGGGGCCAGACCAGGAGATACGAGGGGAGGGGAGGGGGGGGTCGGTGGCATGTGCAAGACATTCCTCTCCAGTGTTGCCGCAGCTAGAGTTCCCGTCGGCCTCGGCTCCTCTCCTGGTGCACCTTACGCGACGACCCTTTTGATGGGTGAGTGGAGCGTTGGGGGTGCAGCTGAGGGGCCCCCGCCTGGGGGGGTGGGAGAGGCTCGTTCGCACCGCCTCTCCCTCCCAGCGCACCCCACGCCGACACCTGGCGTTGATATCCCTGATGTCCGGACCAGGCGATAAGAAGGGGGGGGGCGGAGGCAGAGGCAAGACATCCCCCCCCATGGCCTGCAAGGCGGCAGAAGAAGGGAATCGGGAGACCAGTACATTTCGGCCCATCCACACCACGGCTGATGGCGGTTAGCTGGGCCCCGCCCTGCACGTGTCGAGGCCTCATCTTCCGGATGGGCGTAACCGTGGCCCTGTTGCACTTCGGGAGTTTCCGGAATGGGGGTAGGTATCTGCTGATTTGTATCTATTTCATATTACCGTTAATGGGCGTGGCGGGCGGTGGGACAGACATGCTTGGAGCAGTGGGGGGGTGGCGGAGCCTAGCTACCTCGTGGCTGCCATAACGTCAAGCTTGGCTTTTTTCACTACTTTCATGTTTCTTATTTCTAGCAAAGTCAAAAACTCATCAGTGGCCTACTGATTTTGTTCGATTTCTTTCCCTTCCTTTTCAAGTGTGTTTCATGCTAAAGTTTCTGTTTAACAGGATACAGTGATTACTTCGTTTTTTACATATGTCTTCTTTATTAGGGGTACTCTCCGGTTGAGCCAGATGATGTACCTCTAATAAATGGTCCGGGTGGAACTAGTTTCTCAATCAGTGGGGAGTAGATGGGCATGACAGATTACAACGGGGGACAAAGGTCCGCATTACCCACCCTTCACCACTTGCAAAGACTAGACAGAATATTTCTATTCCACGTTATTTACAAACAGAGAATACCTCGAGAGAACTATTCCTTGAACAATAAATGTCCAGCCAATCAATCAATCAGTGGGGAGAAAAACAGGCATGACGGATTACAACGGGGGACAAAAGTCCGCATTACCTATCCTTCACTATCTGCAAAGGGAGACAGAATATTCCTATTCTTCTCTGTTTGTAGACAGGGAATATCTCAAAAAGCAATAATCAATAAAAAATTAACAACTTTAAGGTAAATACTCACAATATGACTACTCAACGAAGTTAAAAAGTAACGGATATAGGTACTTGAGAGGTTTTCGGTGGCAGATAATCTACAATATACACTTGTACATATGAGTCTGATACAGGGCGGATCTCTGTATAACTATGGATAATTAGATATTAGGATGGCATACAAAGCTCCCAACCTTCTTACTTTTTCTCTTAAAGGGTTTCAAATTGGGGACAAATATTAGGCTGTGCTCTAGAGGTTGACGGTGTTGCCCCACTGGTACTCGGGCCTTCTCATGAAGCAGAAGGAGCCGCTCTCAATCTCCTTAACTCTTCCCTTGCAAAGTTGACCGGATTCTTAGTCTGCAACTGCTTCAGCATACTTGCAGTTCCACACAAGTCCTTTTTATTGGGGTCTCCTCTTGAAAGCAGTCTTGCATATGCGGCAAGTAACTTTTCTTGCATTCACCTTTTTTAAGACTTGTGAAAATTAATTTCAAAACATTCAATAAATACGGTGTTACTATGCATTGTGTCAAATGCTTTATTAAAAATATGCAGAAAATGTTCACTTTATTTGTTGTTAAGGTCTTTACAAGAGAATTTGAAAGGAGAAAGTAGGAGATGAATAACACATGTAGGACATTATGTCTCAAACTGCAAAAATTGATAAAGAGGGTGGACCAAAGTCTGCATGTACAATGCCAGTGGAAGCGTTTCAGGCACACTGCGAAGATTTAAAAAAATATAAATGTTTTCAAGTTTTACTTTGACTTGTGATTATTGATCTCATTTAGTCACTTCAATCTAAATTTAAACACTAATTTTCGTTTTGTTTTGCAGATTAACTACAATACTTATTTTGGACTCCATATTATATGTTGTTTATTATATTGTTTTGTTACTTATAGTTCTAGTTATTTATTGTAGTGTTATCTTTTAGTTATAGTTCCAGTTATTGTTTTAATAAAAGTTAATTAAAAAAGTACATACGTCTGTTTTTTTGTGGGGGTAGCAGTCATCAATAGAAATGATATTTATAATTTGAAGTATAATGCTGAAGCTCACTCATTAGCAACATATTGTGGTGAAATTTTAACCTATGTGCTGACGTAAGTGTTCCATAAACTACTACTATGGTAACAGGCAAAATACTGTTTGGGGGTAGGGTATAATACGCAGGAATGCTGTAAAAATAAATGGGCAAGGGCTGTTTTGTTTTCCACTGTTGCAACATAAAGTGATCGATAAAAATCCGATAATCAGGCCTATCAGCGACTAAGACAGCAGGTCGAGTCTCTTTTGCTCAACGGCTCCCTCATGGGACGAAGAAACGCCCTTTTTCACGAAATAGGAATATTTTACTTGCAGGACAGTTGTTCATTTCCCGTGAAAATACATTAGCCTGGAACATTGTTAGTGATAAACTGTAAATGCATCTGGGTCCTTTGCTTAAAAAAACAAATATAAAATATATTTGTGAATTAGAATAAGAATATATGTTACAGCTATAGATATTTGCTATTAAAAAACCATTGAAATTCACTGAAAAAACCATAGGTTTTAGGCCATATATAGTTAGGGATTAGCATTTACAAAACCTTAATTTACTCGCACAAAACCATTGAAATTCGCATATATAGTTAGATGCAATAACTATATATCGCGCACCCGCAATCCACTGCTGATGATGTCACATATTACATCATTCATGACATGGTCAGTGACATCACTGATGACATCACTGATGACATCATCCAGTGACTGTATGTTTCTGTAAAGTTAAAATATGTCTTACATAGTGAAGAATGAGTGGACGTATAAGTGTCTGGATGAAGGATTTAGTAGGTGCATGACTGACTGTATGAGAGAGTGATTAAATGTATCTCACTGAGTGCATGGGTTAGTGACTAAACTGTCTTAATTTGTGCATCATTATATCTGTTGTTCTATGAACTGCTGCATGTGTTGATCAGTAGCTATATGAGTAACTATATGGGTTATTGATTGGTTGCCCAAGTATTTGTATGGGAGAGTGAGTGTGTGTGTGGGGGTGGCTGGGAGGTGTGTGACTCTGTGCATACATGTATGAACAGTTGATTCACTAGATCTATGGGTTCAAAACTGCATGTGGAAACAGCTGTATGGGTGTTTGACTGTGTACGAGTGTATTGGTGAGTGAATTAATATCTCAGTGCTACATGTCAAAGTAAGTACATATATAAAACACAGTACATGTGAGAGTTCACATATATAAATTACTGTGTATAAGAGCCAGTGAATGTGTGAGTGGCTGAATGGATCATTGAAAACTTGTATCAGGAATTGTATAAGAGAGTAAATATGTGTTAGTATATGTTTGAATAAGTAAGGTGTGTATAACTGTATAGTTGATGAAATGGAGGTGTGATTGATTCAGTGCATGACTGACTAGGTGTGTGAGTAACTCCATGGATGAGTGACAGTCTGTGAGTGTCTGTTTACTCTGAGTGTATCTAAGGTTATATTAGAGTCTGAAGAGGTTGATCGTATTATCAGATGATTGATGTCATCAGTGATGTTGTCAGTGATGTCATTTGAGTTGTCATCAGTGATGTCATTTGAGTTGTCATCAGTGATGTCATCAGTGATGTCACTGACCATGTCATGAATGATGTAATATGTGACATCATCAGCAGTGGATTGCGGGTGCGCGATATATAGTTATTGCATCTAACTATATATGCGAATTTCAATGGTTTTGTGCGAGTAAATTAAGGTTTTGTAAATGCTAATCCCTAACTATATATGGCCTAAAACCTATGGTTTTTTCAGTGAAAATATATATATATATATATATATATATATATATATATATATATATATATATATATATATATATATATATATATATATATATATATATATATATATATATATATATATATATATATATGTATATATATATATTCACTGAAAAAACCATAGGTTATAGACCATATATAGTTAGGAATTCGCATTTACAAAACCTTATTTTACTCACACAAAACCATTGAAATTCCATATATAGTTAGTTGCACTAACTATATATCGCGCACCCGCAATCCACTGCTGATGATGTCACATATTACATCATTCATGACATGGTCAGTGACATCACTGATGACATCTCAAATGACATCACTGATGACATCACTGATGACAACATCCAGTGACTGTATGTTTCTGTAAAGTTAAAATATGTCTTACATATTGAAGAATGAGTGGATGTATAAGTGTCTGGATGAAGGATTTAGTAGGTGCATGACTGACTGTATGAGTGAGTGATTAAATGTGTCTCACTGAGTGCATGGGTTAGTGACTAAACTGTCTTAATTTGTGCATCATTATGTCTGTTGTTCTGTAAACTGTTGCATGTGTTGATAAGTAGCTATATGAGTAACTATATGGGTTATTGATTGGTTGCCCAAGTATTTGTATGGGAGACTGAGTGTGTGTGTGTGGGTGGCTGGGAGGTGTATGACTCTGTGCATAGATGTGTGAGCAGTTGATTCACTAGATGTATGGTTTCAAAAGTGCATGTGGAAACAGCTGTATGGGCGGTTGACTGTGTGCATGAGTGTATTGGTGAGTGAATGGATATCTCAGTGCTACATGTCAAAGTAAGTACATATGTAAAACACAGTACACGTGAGAGTTGACATATATAAATAACTGTGCATAAGAGCCAGTGAATGTGTGAGTGGCTGTATGGATCATTGTGAACTTGTATCAGGGATTGTATAACCCCTTCAGTGCTGATGACAAAGCCAGCTCGTCATGGGTGTTACCTGCCCTGTGCTTATGACGAGCTGGCTTTGTCATGTAAAGTGCGATTCAGAGTATTTCAGCACCCAGCGGGAAAACCCCTAGCAGCCAAGGTGATAAGAGAGTAAATATGTGTTAGTATATGTTTGAATAAGTAAAGTTTGTATAACTGTATAGTTGAGGAAATGGAGGTGTGATTGATTCTTTGCATGACTGACTAGGTGTGTGAGTAACTCCATGGATGAGTGACAGTCTGTGAGTGTCTGTTTACACTGATTGTATCTAAGGTTATATTAGAGTCTGAAGAGGTTCATCGTATTATCACATGAATGATATCATCAGTGATGTGATCAGTAATGTCAAATGAGATGTCATCAGTGATGTCATCAGTGATGTCATTTGAGATGTCATCAGTGATGTCATTTGAGATGTCATCAGTGATGTCATCAGTGATGTCACTGACCATGTCATGAATGATGTAATATGTGACATCATCAGCAGTGGATTGCGGGGGCGCGATATATAGTTAGTGCAACTAACTATATATGGAATTTCAATGGTTTTGTGTGAGTAAATTAAGGTTTTGTAGATGCGAATTCCTAACTATATATGGTCTATAACCTATGGTTTTTTCAGTGAATTTTCAAGGTTTTGTAAATGCTAATTCCTAACTATATATGGTCTATAACCTATGGTTTTTTCAGTGAATTTTCAAGGTTTTGTAAATGCTAATTCCTAACTATATATGGTCTATAGCCTATGGTTTTTTCAGTGAATATATATATATACATACATATATAAACATATATCATCTGTATATCTATATAAATACAAACATAAATGCATGCATACCTATACTTATATGCATACAGATGCATGGTATTTACATGAAAGTTGAAAAAACACTAATAAAAGCAAAGCTAAAAATCCACCTCATTACAAACAGAATGGCTTTAACTTAAACGAGGGCGAGATCTATTGCATTTTCAATGCTTGTTTACTTTGGTTCCATCAAGAAGGCATTCAGATGTGTCACACATTTGCCATAAATTCTGAATGTTAGCACTCTAGTTGCACATTAGATCACTGTAGTAAAGCTACTGCTCACCAGGGACGTCTGCTGCTGGTATTCAAACTGCATGTTTCAGTCTGCATGTCAGAATTTTTTTAATGAAATAGAAGAGGATTTGAGAAGTCACTCAAAATGATCCCTAATTTTTCTTTCTGAAGCACTAATCATACTTTCTATGGCAAAATTAACCCCCTTATGTTGTTCCTTTTTAAATTGATTTTTTTCAGACTTACCACTTCATTCCAATCAAGATGGCTTCTGATGTGCCATACTTTTGTCATAAGTAAGACTGTTAGCGCTCTAGTTGTTCTTTAGAACACTCTGGGACATTCTGTCATTGGGCTATACTTGGGGTACATCTGGGTGATATTTGGGCTACATTTAGGCTCTTTTGTCTCTGGTGGCCATCTTGGGAGACTGTATGTCAGAATGTTTTAATGAAATAGAAAAGGATTTGAGAAGTCGCTCAAAATGTGCCCTAATTTTTCATTCTGCAGCACTAATCATACTTTCTATGGCAAAATATATCCCCTCATGCTGTTTCTTTTTAAATTAAATGTTTTAAGAGTTACCACTTTATTCCAATCAAGATGGCTTCAGGTGTGCCATACCTTTGTAATAAGTAGGACTGTTAGCGCTCTAGTTGTTCTTTAGAACACTCTAGGAGGCTGCAGTAGAACACAAAGGAATCAACTGACAGTCTCTGTCCTTGTTGGATGTACATGTTTTACTGAGAATGTCAGACTTCATTTTCACATGACTGAGAAAGATAATGTGAATTTACAGAAAATATGCTTTCAGTTTAGCTTGTAGATCCCCTTCCAAACCACTGTGGGAAAATCATGAGATATTAGTTTTCTTTCAAACAATATTCATGATATCACAGCAGAAGGTTTTTTCACATGGTAAAATCACCTTAGAACCCACCACATTTCCTAAAACGAGTATAGTACCATCAACAAATGATTTATAATGTAACTAAAGTCCTAAAACCCTCTATTAACTACAATGCTTTTTAATGAGGTGCTATCATGTATATTGGTTCCAAGATGGCTGCCAACACTTCTTGGATGAAGTGCTGACAGCCAATCAGATCAGATGTGTGGTTAGGCTCCGCCCAGATATGTATCTTTTTTTGAACCTAAATTACTCAAAATCCACTGGAGCACATATATTGAGACCTAGCAAAGGCACATCGGGCTAACAGTCCCTACAATTTTGCCAAGTTTCGTGCAAATCCATTCAGCCGTTCGAGCTAAAAGTGAGGCCAACCGCCCTATGGAAATTAACTTGGGAAAAGCGCGTTTTGGGACCACCCTTTTTTCTCGGCCCCCCCTTAATGAAACCCTACCAAATTGTCAGGGGCTGCTCAGAAACAAAATGTTCCATTTTCCTGAAAATTTCAGCCAATTCTGTCCACAAACGCCAAAGTTATTAGACATAGAATTTTCAAAAATCCCATAGAGAAAAAATCCTAACTATATATACCTACTGGCGACCGCCAGTAGTTAATATACATACATATATATATATATATTCCTCACAAATGTCCCCGTAGCAGAGGGAACTCCGTCGGTTGGTGCTCGCGTTTGGAGACCGGGAGCGTATCTCCTTGGTAATTTTGTGAACAAAGGCAAGGACGCGGCACTCCTCTTGAACACGATTGTTTATTTTAGGTCTCTTAGCAAAAACTCCTACGCGTTTCGAACTAACGTTCTTGGTCACGGCAGTGTTCTACAAGAGTCCCTTTTCACTTTCCACAATTTATACTTTTCACTCAATTACACAAAAATGAGGAATTGTGGGCCTTGTAGTTTTACATTAAACGTATGTTTTTTTCAACAACAAAACATTTTTGTGGGGCTTTGCGTGTGGGTAACTTATCATATAAGAGAAGTTGTAACATAAATTTTATGAAATAAAATTATATGCTGATAATTAAATTCAAAATTAGAGTCCATATGGTGCTTTAACAATAAACACTGTACATCAGGGACCTTCATATAACGTTTTACGTTATAATTCATTACACGGGCTGAGTGCCCTATGTCCCACACTGTTCCCACTTGATTTATACGTTATGGCCTTTTCGATGTTCTTTCACACAGGATTTTTCACAAAGTCAATGATCAGAGTTTTTTAGAGATGTACATGCATCTCCTCATCGTTCAACCCTCTCGGCTGTCTTGTTTTAAACTTAATTATAAGTTTAGACTCCAAACGTCTCAATTTCAGAAGTCTATCTCCCCCTCTTTCCTGGGTGGGGATAGATGCTAGTCCCAAATATCTAATGTCTTCCCAAGTTTTGCCAGTGTGTGTTCGCAGGTGTTTCGCCATGGCATAGGTGTTATCATTGTTTTGTATTGCCCGAATGTGTTCTAAAATTCTCTTCTTGAGAGGGCATTTGGTACTCCCAATGTATTCCTTTCCACATTGACACATGAGCATATATACAACAAAGGAGGATTCGCAAGTTATTTTTGTTTTGATTATGAAGTCTTTGCCTGAAGGGTCTGCTATGGCTGTTGCGTTTTGGCCTATTCTGCATGCTTTGCATGTTTTGCATTTGGTAAATCCAATGTTTCTTTTCTGCAGCCAGTCTTTCTGTTTTGTCAATGAGAAATGGCTGTTTACCAAATGGTCTGAGAGATTTGGCGCTCTCCGATATGTTACTAAAGGGCCAGTTCCAATGTCACTGCCAATATCCGGATCTTTCATTAAGATATGCCAATATTTTGCCAGAATTTTTTGAATTTTGTAACTTTCTTTGTTATATGTTGCAATCATTCTTGGTTTTTCTTCATATTCTGTTGTTTGATTGTCTTCTTTAGACTGTTCAGTTTCTTCTGAGTCAGGAGTTGGCCTTTCTAGGTTTAGTGTTTCCAATCTTGTTTTACATTTGGCTTTGTCTTCCCCTATGGTTATGTCTCGGTGTTTATAACCCCTTTCAAGAAATCTGTTTCTTGTATCGTCAAATTTTTTCTCCAATTCCTGTTTTGTTGAGCAATTTCTTCTCATACGGAGAAATTCACCGTAGGGTATGCTTTTAACCAGTTTTTGGGGATGGAAACTTAACCCGTGCAGGATGCTGTTTGTTGCTGTTTTTTTCTGTGGGTGGTTGTCTCAATCTTGTTGTCGTTTATAAACACTTTGATGTCCAAGAACTCAATTTCTTTCTGACTGATGTTATACGTGAACTTTAGACCGACATCATTTTCATTTAGGACATCAAAGAAAGTTTTAAACTCAGATGTGCTTCCCTTCCACAAGAGAAACAGGTCATCTATGAACCTCACCCAAAGTGCTACTTTAGCCATGTATTGGTCGTTTTCTTCTCTCCAAGCTATGCTCCTCTCCCACCACCCCATCATGAGGTTCGCATAGCTTGGAGAGAAGGAAACTCCCATGGCTGTTCCACACTTTTGCTGGTACATTTTGTGATTAAATAAGAAGACATTGTTGTACAAGCACATCCTGATCATCTCGGTTATCATTTTTGAATGTTCTCTTTCTGTTATGGGCCTTTGTTTCAGAAAAAACTCTATGGCTTTGATTCCAATTTCATGGCTGATGGAGGTGTAGAGCGACACCACATCTATCGTTACCAGTGAGTAGGTTGGATGCCAGTCTGTGTTCATAAGAACTTTAAGGAAGTCCCCAGAGTCTTTTATATAAGATGTCAGGGTGGGAACTAGTGGAGCAATAAAGTAATCCACATAGTTTGCAACATTCTCATACAAACTGCCACAGCTGGATATTATCAGTCTTCTCGGGGGTTTATTGAGTGTCTTATGTACTTTCGGTAAGAAATATATTGTGGGTGTGATTGGATTCTCCACCATTAAATATTTCTTTTCATCATCCGTTAGAAGGCCATTATCTTTCCATGTGTTGAGCTTTTTCTCCAATTCTGTTATGAGTTTCGGGATTGGATTGGTGTTTAACGGCTCATAATTTTCTTTTTCAGTCAATTGTCTGAGGGCTTCTTCTATATAATGTTGTTTGTCCATTATGATGATGTTTCCCCCCTTATCCGCCGGTTTTATTTCAATATTGGCATTGTTCTTTAAGGTTTGTATTGCTGCTCTTTCTTTTTTGGACAAATTTTCTTTTTTCCGAGGATGGTTGTTTGTCATTTTTTCTATGTCTCCTATTACAAGGTCATGAAACAGGTCGAATTTGTTGCCTGGATGGAGAACTGGATAGAATTTCGATTTTGGTTTGAAAGGAGTTTTTTTGTGTTTGTCTGTCACTATTTCCATCTCGTTTAATATTTGTGTTGAGGTTACTTGGGATCCAGTTTCTTCATTTGCCAATTCATATGCGATTCGAAGATGGGGAACATCCTCAATATTGTACACATTGCTAGTTGTTGTCTCTTCAGGATCCGCGTTTGTTTCTGCGGATTGGTCAGAAGTTCTTTCTCTTGTTTTTGGGGTTTTACTGAAAAACTTCTTTAGTTTCAGTTTCCTCACATATTTATATATGTCAATTTTAGTATCCACTTCGTCGTGATGGGTTTCAGGGCAAAATGATAGGCCCTTGTTTAGTAGGTTTATTTCTTCTCTTGAGAGATTGTATCTTGACAAATTGATTACTAAGTTAGGTGTTTGTTTGGTTTTCCGACTTAGCTTCTCGCTTGCCGCGATCTCAGGTTGTATCTGTTTCCTCTGTTTTTGGCTTCTTCGGGTTTTGTGTTTTGTCTTCCTGAGAAGTAGGTACCCCTTCCTCTTGCTCTTTGTCGCTGGGATCCTCGTCCACGTCCACTTGGAATGCATTGGGGCGTTTGTTGCTGGTGGTACAACAGTTCTAGTTCCTCTAAAAAAGAAAACCTACGTATTCCTGTCGCTCTTTGTTCACCATCACTTATTTCTGACTCTGATCCACTGGTTTGTTGGGTAGTTCCCTTCTTTGTTTCATCCCATTGTTTTTTTGCAGAGTCGAATTTTCGTGCAAAGGTTAAAATTGTGCCAAACTTGTAGTCATCTTCATCGCGATGAAACTTACGTTCCTTTCTTTTTTGAACTTCGTCATCATGTTTGTCCAAATTTTTATTCATCTCCGTTCTCAGTTTTTTTGTTGTGGCATTCTCTTCTTTTAATGCTATTATTTCTTTTTCAGTGTCTGTTATTTTTTGTATCAGCTCTTCGACTTCTTTTTTAGCATATTTTATGATTATCAACATCATCCTGTTCGAACAGTCCATATTGTTATTGCCCCATTCCTCCAACATCTCGGGCTTTGTGTCTGGGTGGTTGGGGAGAGTAAAAATACGGAGACCCCTGGGTACCATTTTGCACTCTACATATTTTTCCAGAGTTAGGATCTCCCATCCCCTTGATATTTCCTTTCTCATTAGTTTTTCCAGTTTTGTGAATAACTGTCTTATCGTCGTGCTACTCTGTGGTGGTGTTTTTTCTCCACCTCCATCAGCGCCTGCAGCATTGAAGTTGTCTCTGCGTTGAAACATTGTTTCCGCTTTAGCTATCCTTCGCGTTGTTCTCTCTTCCATTCTGGTAAATTTTGTTGTTCTTTTTACCAATGCTTGTTTGACTTTGTTTTTATTCCTGTGTGACTATTGTTAAGTATATTTGTGGTAGGAAAAATTGGAACACTGGGTTCAATAGTCTTTGGGATTCGGGTTTTTGTTTCCCGTTTTGCGAGACCTTTGCGTGACAAGACGGGTTCAGTGATTATGTCTGATTCACCTATCACTCGTTTGCAGCTATGTCAGCTTTTCCAAACTTTCAAACCCCACTCGGCATCCAGATATTCTTGCGTTGCATTCAACACACATTTACTCACCCGGGAGACTCCCGACTGTGTTCGCGTCCTCCGACTGAGCACGTCGGCGCTCGACCAGGGCGTTTGTGCGTTGTTGATGTTCCGGTTAGCTGGCTTAACTCGTCAGCAATCCACTCGATGTTCTTGGCTTTGTGCTTGTTTGCTTGGATGCCGGGTTCACCTCTGTATTGTAATACTCCTCACAAATGTCCCCGTAGCAGAGGGAACTCCGTCGGTTGGTGCTCGCGTTTGGAGACCGGGAGCGTGTCTCCTTGGTAATTTTGTGAACAAAGGCAAGGACGCGGCACTCCTCTTGAACACGATTGTTTATTTTAGGTCTCTTAGCAAAAACTCCTACGTGTTTCGAACTAACGTTCTTGGTCACGGCAGTGTTCTACAAGAGTCCCTTTTCACTTTCCACAATTTATACTTTTCACTCAATTACACAAAAATGAGGAATTGTGGGCCTTGTAGTTTTACATTAAACGTATGTTTTTTTCACAAAAAAAAAAAAATATATATATATATAGGCCTAAGAATTTATACTCTCCCTAATCATCCGGATGCACGTCCTGAAATGCTCAAAGCTGGGGCAATAATAATATGCAGTGCTCAATCAACATGATCAGAATTATAGTGAAATATGCTAAAATTGATGTGGATGACCTACATGAGAAAATAGCGGAGATAGAATCCCTCATATTATCTCATGGTAAAGATGATGAAGCCAAGAAACACAGGAAAGACATGGAGGCCGCATTGGATAAACATGAGACAGAAGTAGAAGAACGCAAAGAACGCAAATATAGAAGAGATGAGCAGGACTACTCGTGTGGGAGGATACTAACCTTCGCTAAAAGATTTGACCATCTCAAACAACAAATGAAAATGCAACCACAGTCAGAAACTCCTAATACAACTCTGAGCGAATCAAATACGGATGGGAGTGAGAGTGAAGATCAAGAAACTCCTGGAACAAGGACACCTTTTTTAGAAGAGGTAAAGTTGGTATATCTAGACCAACAACAATCAAGAGGAAGAGGACGAAGGAGAAGAAGAGGCCAGGGACAACAGAGGACAAAGGCGAAGGGAAGAGGTCAACCAAGCCAGAAAAATAACGAAGGAAAACCAGAGGAGGCTCCGGAAAAAACAAGGGGGTATCCTCTAAGAAACCGAGTAACCAACAAATGATGGAAGAAAGACAACCGGGTCCATACTTAATCATTAACCTGTTCAAACATGTATTAACTAGGGCAGAGGAAAACCTCCTAAATAAAGGCTTAACATTCTGCCCGGAAACTCATTTTGATCCAGTTGAAACGAAAATTGATCTGTACAGATATACACGCAAACTAAAATTGGCAAAATTCTTCAAAAAAAGAGAGACACAACTTGAAAATAATGATCAAAACATCGGCACAATTGATGTAAATGATGCGCAAATCACAATTGCGGAAATTCCAGCGATGCGCACTGCATTCGAACTTGCCAATGAGGTGGAGGATTCCACAATGACTGACAGTCAAATGTTACAAAACATGGGGCAGAACATTGAACAACATCAAAAGCCAAGTTCAAGACACAATCCAGATTTTGCCCAATGTTATATCCAGGGAACAAAATTGACGTATTCTTTGATCTAGTTAATGGGGATCTTGAAAAAATGAAAAAAAATGTACAAAAAGGAAAAAAATAAAATATTTCAACTTCGGTACGCAAAGCGTTGAAGGCTCTGATGGAAATGACTCATTAGAAATCAAGCCCGCCGATAAAGGCGGAAACATAGTCATAAAGGAGAAGACTGACTATATGCAGGAAGCTATGCGCCAACTAGGTGAGACAAAAAACTATGAAAAGCTCAAAAAGAATACGATCAATGAGTTGATTGTTGAATTGAATACTAAGCTCACAAAATGGCACAACCAAGGACTACTGACGGACCAGGAAGTGCAATTTCTAACTACTGAAGATCCTATCATGCCAACTATGTACTTTCTGCCAAAAGTGCATAAAACATTAAGGAAACCTCCTGGAAGACCCATCATAGCTAGCTGCGGCTCAATATATGAGAATCTTTCAATTTATGTGGACTACTTCCTGGCACCGATAGTCCCCACACTAACGTCATACATAAAGGATACAGGAGACTTCTTACGGAATTTGATGAACATTGCATGGGTAGAAGGATACCAACTTGCCACCATTGATGTAGTGTCCTTGTACACTTCCATAACTCACAGCATGGGCCTAACAGCTATGGAATTCTTCCTCAAACAAAAACCTTTGGAAGAATTACAGCACTGGCGCATGATCAAAGAAATGACAGAACTATGTCTGAATAATAACATCTTTCTCTTCAACAAGACATATTATGCTCAACGATGCGGAACCGCCATGGGAGTTTCATTTTCCCCGAGCTATGCCAACTTAGCAATGGGTTGGTGGGAAAGAACAATAGCTTGGAGGGAGGAGAATGACCATCACACATCAAAGGTCATACTTTGGCTTCGTTTCATCGATGATTTGTTCCTTATCTGGAATGGAACAGACATGGAATTTACTGAGTATCTAAATGAACTTAACAACAATGAAATGGGGCTGAGATTCACATCAGCAATCAGCAATAAGGAAATAGTTTTCTAAGATACTAAAGTATACGTGGAAAATGGACAACTAGAAACAACAGTCCACCACAAAAGTACAGCTACGAATAGTGTTCTACATGGAGACAGCTTCCATCCTACAAACTTGAAAAAAAGCATCCCCTATGGGGAGTTCATCCGGATGAAAAGAAACTGCTCCAACACGAAAGAGATGAACCGGAAATACAAAGAAACTACCAACAGATTCCTAAAAAGAGGATATAAATACAACAATGTAAAAAAAGGTGAACTCAAGGCCAGAGCATTGAGCAGAACAGAAACTTTGATCAATAAAATGGAAGCAGACAAGACACAAGCACAACCTGAACCGATCAGGATGATCATACCATACAGCAAAGAGAGTCAAAACGTAAGAAGAATACTCAATAAATATTGGAATGTCATCAAGAAGGATCCTGATATTGGTGGTCAATTAGGCAAGTACCCTCTTATGACATTTAGGAAACCACCCTCACTACAAGACAAACTAGTGAGAAGTCACTTCCAGCTGAAGAAGAAAAAGGATTGGCTAACATCAAGGCAAAAAGGTTTCAACAAATGCCATCAATGTAAGACATGCACAATAGGGCAATCTCTTAAATCATTGACTGACCCACTAGGAAAGGTCTTCAACATTGAGGATACCATCACATGCAAAACTACGCATGTGGTATATATGTTGACATGTGCATGCGGAAAAAACTATATTGGCATGACAACTTGTCCTTTACACAAAAGGATCCTTGAACATATCAGGGCCATTCAAAATGGCAACATGTCCTACGCCACAGCAAAACATATGTTTCAACATACAGGAAAAACATGGAAAGATGTACGCTATAGCGGACTGGCAACCGTCCTTCCAGATGAAAGAGGAGGGAACAGAAAACTCCAACTAAGACGATTGGAGTCACGCCTAATTATCAGATTTCAAACTAAGATGCCGAGGGGATTGAACATGGACGAAGAAATGTATGTCCACCTGTGAATAATTATGTAAGTGACTTGATTCGGACTATGATTGATTGCTCGAAAAACCATGGATGCCAAAATTTATACAGGTCACATTTATAGACTTTATGGGCACTTAGCCCAAGAATACAGTCGAGTACTAACCAGTTGGTTCAAAAAGGGAATCTCTAAGCCCATACTTAACAAACATTACAATGAACAGCAAACGCGTCTTAACAATAAGATGGATTTCCTGTTTAATGCTTGTTGTTTTAAACCCCTACAAAGGTTTGATAGGATGCTCCTATCATGAAAAGCGACGAATATTGGTTAAAGAGATCCTATCTAACCAATTGGAAGGGTTCAGTAAGCCTTAAAGTGATCTTAAGAACTATAAACTGTCAATGAACTCTCTGCAAAACAAACGTTTAAGTCTCCAATAGTTATCAAAAACTACCTCACCCAGAATGCATCATTACATGCTATTGGACAGGAAGGTATATAAGTTAGAAAGAGACAATGGACTAGTGGCAACACTGTGAACAAGACTTGCGGTCGAAACGCGTAGGTGAAGGGGGCTGTATTGGAGTCTCTTGTTGAATAAACCCAAATTATCGTATTGAGCTAGTGCAGACATTATTTTCTTTTGGTGGTTAATTAATAGTAGGGGGACGTTCATCCCTACTGTCCAGCACCAACCGTGCAAAGTGTGCACCTCCGAGTGTACGAATTGGTGGATAATATATATATATATATATATATATATATATATATATTATATTAGCATTTTTAAAGGGCAACTCGGGTTGGGTATGAAGATGGCAGATTTTAGAGATATTTAGATCATTGGGAGACATGGTCTAATGTCTGGAACTGCGGCCTTTCGAAGCTGTGGACCCAAATTTGAATCCGCTCCTTGGCGCTGTAAACAACATCATGGGATTCTGGTTGAATCACTTAAATTCCTTGTGACTAAAATGTGAAATGGTATGTGTGTAAACTGCATTTATGTAATTCCCATTTGATGTAGATGATCTTGTGGATAATGTCTCAACCTCTCACATAATATACAGCTTTCTGTTGCTTCATAGCTAGGTTTGTTCTACATAAATACCAATACATACAACCTTTTTCTGTGGATGGTCAGGCACAAGGAACTCTTGGATGTGGTTGTAACGCAGGCATGAAAACCATAACCTGCACACCAAATGCAATGCTTAGGACCTTACAATAGTTATACCAAAAATAACGCTGCATAAAAGTATTGTAATGAAACAAAACATAATCAAACCAATTAATGATATTCCATTCATAGTCATCCCTCTCAAATGGGTAAAGGTATATATAATATTGTTTGTAAAATGATTTACAGCATTTATAATTGCATCTGTTTCATCATGGTGGAGGTCATCAGCATCGCATTTTGCATGTAAATTATGGTTAGAATGGTTGTTGTGCAAGTTATGAACTGGGCTCCTAACTAGGGGTGGGCAGTAAGGGTATGATGGGTATGCATTGTAAGTGCTTTTTTATTTGGCACTGCTGTGCATTCCCCTCGGTGCCCTTAAAATCCCAGAGTTTATAAACCTTACATACTCAAAGTGTGTAAAGGCAGTGAGGGGTATGCACAGCAGTGCAGTTTTTGTTTTTTAAACAGGGCGAGAGGAAGGAGCTCTCCCTCTCTATTTAAAAACCACTGAAGATTATAGTTT